>NC_140971.1:48706829-48714329 GCF_056783735.1 Eptatretus burgeri
GGCTCACAGAACACAGGTTCAGCAATGGAGACTGCACTCTTGGCAAGCTGTTGGCATGGCTTGGATCTGGAAACAGGCAATTCAAGGAACGGGACAACTGCACTGGATTTGATCCTTTAAAATACACTAATGCTAATTAGTATCAGGAGAGCTTGAATTTGAACCTTTAACCATTTGATTTCTTAAAAGAAGCACTACCCCCCCTGATATGTAACACATATATCAGTCTGCGGAGGGCCTTCACCCAGCATTCAGAGTTTGAATCCAGGCGCCATGACGGTTGGTGGAAGGCAGGCCGCGGGTGCTTCATTTAACATTTCCCGCCGCTAACGATATCAGGCCGGCGGTTTATACACTCGGCCTGTCAGAGCATTTCACGGGACAGCGGCCGGCCAACTGAGGAGGAAAATGAAAGAATATTGCAAATGTCACGGCGTTAAGAGCCTGACGGCTCGGGCCCAGTGTTTCTGGCGCAACGGGTCTCGCTGCACCCGCTCCATCACCACCGTCCCGTGTAATTGAAACCGCTCACTGTGCAGTGCGGGATTTATGGTGCACCGGTGGGACCCTCGCAATGTCAGACGGCCTGGCGGCCTTGGCCAGAGGCGCTGATTACAAAGGGCGTCCAAGCATCTCCTTTATGGACACACTTAAGTAGGCGAAGAGAAAGTCAGAATCGGCGGATTAGGGTTACATTGGGATCTTTAAGGATCTCTAGGAAAAGAGACAGGAGTCCTCTTCCACATGTTCACACCCCCCAAAACACTGGAAATGCATCCTTGGACAAGCAGCAAAGTGCTGATTTTCAAGCCCTGGGTGCTGTCATCATGTGTACAATAATTTCTGAAATTTCGTAATTGTTTGTTTGCATCACACCTGGTTTTTGGTGTTCTGTTTCAATGCCAATGGGAAAACTCAAGCCTGGAATCAATGGAAATATTTTATTTTTTTTGCAATTCTTTTCATGATTAGGGTCTTCTGTAATATCAAAATGCTTCCTCACAATTGTTTTCAAGTAAGGTCTTTATACTCTTACCTTCTAAGTCCGTGCAACGTTGATGGGGGTGAATAATATTAATTTCCACCTTTCTTTTGGCCAACAAACACTGACTCCCCCCCCCCCCCCCCTGTTTGCATATTCCCTTCTCCACCCTACTCCGATCACTTCCAAAACTTCTTTCCTTTTTCTCTCAAAACACACATACACACACACACACACACACTCATCCATACAAACAGATGCACACACACCCAAACAAACACACACATACTTATCCACACAAACAGATGCGCTCGCACGCGCAAAAAACACATGCACACGCGCGTGCGCGCACACGCACACACACACACACACACACACACACACACACACACACACACACACACCATCATCCATACAAACAGACACAAACAAACAAAAACATCCCCCATCATCCTAACCCTCCTTTAATCTCCCCTCCTTCCTTTTCTTCAATTACCCTCCCCCACCGTCCCCACACACACCCCACATCTTTCCCCCCTGTTTGCATGTAACAAAGAATGGACCCTTTAAAGCCATATATTCGAAGCTGACAAAAGGCTTCGAGATTTAGACAGCATTTCCTGCTGCGATGTTGTTGTACAGCAGCGATCTCTTCAAGTGTGTCCGATGTACATATGCAGAGTGTCCACATTGAAATGAAAATCCATAAACACACATGTCACCTTCTCTTGTGGGATGTCATCATTCATTTTGCAACACAAAATAAACTTTCAGGTCAGAAACGTAGATGTTTGGTATGGTAACCATCAAACTTCCAACATTCTCAAATTTATACATAAAAAAGTTATAAGGCCTCAAAGTTGTTTCATTTCAATGTGGACACTCTGTACGTTCGGCATTTATTATTACAAGGCTGTTGGCCTGGACATTTTATCAGAGTACAGTACATGTAAAATGAATTGCTCAATGCTGAGATTTTGTGCAAGGATATTATCTAGATTGAGCAAGTTCAGGATCACTGCTCACCTCCACTCACCTGTTCCCATTTTTACCACCTGTGGAACCAACTTCAATCTCATTCTCTTCCATCCCAGGTCTTCAACAGAGCTGTTCACCACCATCTCAGATCATCCCCATTCAAAACCATGATCTTTTCTACACCTGTAAAATCACGTGCCCTTCCTCCCCATCAGTTGTTATTTTGTCCAGTTTTATTTTCTTTTGTGAGAGTTTGCTTCTGTATTCATATTATCCAGCCCCTGCATTCTCCCCTACCCCCCTCATTCTTAACCGCATCCCTCGTTGTCCCTCTTCGTTCATTTTGTCTCTCGGCCATGCCGTTGGCATTCACCCCCCTTTCTCTTTCTGCTATTCCTTTTATGTCATGTTGCGTCCTTATCCGTTCTGTGTTCCAGCTCTTCCACGAGCCTCGACTCTGTATACAAAAAAGAAGGAAAATAGGTTAAACAAGAAGTCACATGGCAGTTGAAGCATTCTGCATCAAACAAAGAAGGCAAACGAAAATGTCACGTGTGCTGTGCAAGATCATTTGGGCTCCTCATGAAGGAGAACATGAAACTAGCAGAGATTGACAAGAGACTGTTTGTAGAATTTGTTGATGCATTCATTTCATGAAGTTCTTTGTTTAAATGGTACAATCAGCTCAAAAACTCTGTCCTCTCAAATAAACAGACATCACAAATTTTAAAACACACATATATATATATATATATATATATATATATATATATATATATATATATATATATATATATATATATATATATATATATATGTGTGTATGCGTATATGTTGTGATTGTGACGTATCATACTCTGTTACAAAGTTACAGAACTGCTGAAGCAGTTTCTTGGCAAAGGTCATGCTTGGTGGTTTGCCATTGCCTTTCCAGCAGTAGTTATGGCAGGAATTTGGAATTTGTTCAGTGTGCCGGCGATAGCTCCCTTACTCTTCGACAAAGGACACCTTATTATCTTTAGGATATGGGATCTTTAATACGTCCACCAAATAATTCTGTCAGACAGGACACTAGTTTAACGTACATCTGAGGGACGACACACACGTTGCTGAATCACCCTGCTTGTGAAACACAAGGATTACAGTTTATAACTCGGTCTGGATTCAAACCCAGCCAAGACAGCTTAGAGGTAAGTGTGTGTACCTCGACGCCATCCCTTCTGCCGCATATACATATATGTCTGGCAGAATGTGGTGGTGTGGCACATGGATGGGTTCATGGTCATAATTGCAGTCAAGAGGTGTTATTGGATATATGTACTCATAAATCCAATGAGAAGGGGACTTGGTAGAGTGCATACCTCCACCAGGATCTGGATCTTCACTAAAATCAAATCAATTTGTCCTCCTCACACACCACCATGTATTGTCTGAATCCGTCCACAACGTTTTGAGATATCCTGCACACAATCAAACAGCCAGACAAACAGTGAAAGCATAACCTCCGTTCACCTTCAGTGGGCAGAGGTAATAATAATACCTCTTGACTGAATTGGTGACCATGAACCCATCCATGTGCCACACCACCACTATCTGCAGGTCCTGACCAACTGGGGTCATGGTCACAGTGCCTGCAATACATCAACCCTGTTTTGGTATCCATTAGACAGTAAAGAAGAAGTATGAACTCGAGCCAGGAAATAACATTTTAAAGTGAAAATAGAACTTCCCTCTTTGGTTGCAGTCTGCGAAAGACACAGAATCAACCACTGCGAAAATCATTGTCAGATACATCACTGATATCCATATAGTATGAGGTAGCTTTAGAAGCCTTTTCCTGGCAATCCCAGTCCTCATGTTTGGAAATCTGTCCATGGATGCAATTTTTCTTCGGGGAGAGTTCACTCCACACTGATGAAAGGCAGTGAGACGGAAACGTACCCCTGGATGGATTCCCTTCCATTCTACATGACTCCATAGCAGCATAAAATCAGACAGCATCTTGAACATCTGTAAATTTGTTCTCTATGATAGATACTTTATTGTTTATACCTCAAGTGTATGAATCAAGGCCAGATTGACGCTCAGAATTGCAGCTTTATAAGTAGAGTTGTGTTAATATTGCTTTATTGGATGTATAATGCCATGGAGTTCACAAAAGCAGATGCAATTGTAATCTAAATAAGCTTTGTGACAAGGCAATTAGTTGAAGCAAGAAAAGAAACCACTGCAGTGCTGGTTTCATTCGCACTTTTCTCCCGAGCCAATAAAAACATGACTGTTAATTTGAAGCTCACTGATAAGAAGTAGCGGAGGCACCCGATTCTTGTGCAGAGCTGGGCAAAATTTGCCTGCAGCAAAGCCAGTAATTAAAAGTGAAAACAGATTTTGATACAATCAACACTAATTATCAGCGATTATGCTGAGATACAGCCCACAATTACAGCCACCCTGTCATCCCACACAATATGGTGCTGAGCCAAAATGGCGGCACATTTGAAAGAGGGATTAGCTGGCATAAAATGCCCCACCAGCATGGTCTGCAAGTTCTCCCCGGGGAAGAAGGTTCCGACGGGCCTGTTCGCCTGCTCAGCTTCAGTGCCCAACGTCACTCGCATACGGAGCTGGGTCAGAGTGAGCCTCGCATGGCTGTCAGCTCTTCGAGGATGAAATGGCTACTGGCAAGCAGAGAAAGAAGGCCAAGAAGATGAGGGCATGCCACAGAAATGGAGGGAAGTTTACTCAGGCGGACACATGGCTTCCCTAAGGCGGTTGCGCCTTGAGCTCGACCGAGGCAAGCCTTTGGATGAGAGGCGACAGCATTGCGAGATGAAGTAGTGGCCGCTGACCCCTCGGGCTCCCTCGAGGACCTTGCCGGATGAGCCATTAGTACTCGCCGACTGGGCCGAACGGTGTCACCATGAGGCAATGTCAGCGTCAAAAGGGCAGCTTACAGGCTGACACCAGGCCGGTTCGGGCCCGACTCAGGGCACGGCCGACAGGCACTTGGAAATACAGCCAGGAATCATCACAGGCCTCTTGGGCTTTCAAAGCCCCATGTGATTTATCTGTGTTTGCACTCTGCGGTGCAACAATGGCACATTAAAATGGCGTGAAAGCTAAACAAAATCAGACAATCAAAGAGAGCTTCCTGCTCCGAGTCCGTTTTTGCTTCCCCTGCTCTTATGACGTATAATAATTTATTTGTATGTAAAAAGGGAACCTCAGGCATCGCTCGGTTTTTACAGGAAAACCTTACTGGGGGTGCGCTAAAGCCATAATTAATCGCAGCTGACTTCGCGCCTGTTCAAGCCTGTCAGAATGAATAGGTTGTTATTCGAATATAGATTGTAATGTGTTCTCCCCAGTGGAGACATTGAGTGAACGGAATTGGTAACACGTGGTACACAAGAGATGGCGCGTGCGTACACCTGCTTTAAAGGAACAACCAAGCACAAAAGGGGTGTTCTCATCAAGCATTGTTTTTACTTGAAAAGCAAACAAAAGGTCCAGTGTATTTAATGACATGTACTGTGATGAGGGAAAGTTAAGGCTATATTTCAGAGAATGTAAAAAGACCATTTTTGGTGATTGAAGAAAGCCTTGTAGAGCAGCATAATTAGTCTCATCTATTTTTGCCTGCCACAGGTATTGATTACATATTTGTCAGCCGCACTGATTGGTTTTATTCACCTTCTGGTAGACTAGCATTTAATGAGCAGACAATTGCTTGGTTCTTAAAAGCTCTGCCGATTGGTGATTGGTCCGTGGGATGACGGTCTATTTGAGTACCTTTAAAGATGTCCTCCATGACCTTGACCCTGCAGAGACATTGCAGGGGCGAGCTGCTCACACCACCTGACTGCCCCCATGATAAATCTGGTCCGCCCGCAAAGACCGTCTCGCCATCCATCAACCACCGCCCACACCAGTACACCCGCTCTCCCAAACAGCTTCCTATATATCTAGGAACGGCGATGCCGGCAGCAACAGGGCTATCCATAAACAACCTTATCATGATAAATTATAGTCCTGGAGGTGCCTCTCACTCGATAATAAAAACAATCTTTCAACCTAAACTCCTTCTGACATAGCAGTATCTGGAGCTCAGACTTATCTATCTTGCTTGCAGACGAAAAAAACCAGAATCTCTGAAAAAGCCATCAGTTACATTAGCTAGAAAATTCTTTATCGGGCTCCTTTGGGACCCCAGAGTCCACCTAGCTGTCTTATTTTCTTTTCCTTTTTACCCTGTGTGTTGTCCACAACAACAGCAACTAAAATAAATAAATAAAAATCTCACAAGCTGAATGGACGAACATCGTCTGCTCCGGTCGTCACAAGAGGCCGCAAGGCATGCGCTTCTCTCATACCCCGGTCATACATTATAATCCACTTCTTTCACAATTCATAACAATATGCTTTGGTTCATATACCATCATGAATCATAAAATTGATCTTATTGGATTATAATTGTTCAACCCCCTACATTCCTCTCACCTCTCATCTCCAAATCTGCAACGAATGGAATGCCATTGCTTTATTCCTCATTTCTGTAACTGTTATCTGAATAATACAAAGCTTTGATGGCATACCAATTACAATGCAAGTTATGATTTCAGATTGAAACCAAATACAATACTTTGGGTTCTTGAATGCATTAAAAACAAAAAAGACAGATAATCACTCATGCAAATATCGATCGGAAGGTATTAATTAGCTTTGGCATTCGTTTTTTTTTATATTGAACAGTACCAAATTCAAGGCTCATGTGATTGCTTGAAAAAGTGTGAATACGTTTTTGGTTTGAATAAGTGCAAAAGGCATCACATACAAGCTGGGTCGGTTTTACGCAAAAGGCAAACTGACATCGCTGTCTGTCGAAGAAAATCTTCCAGGTGGTTGAACCGCATACACCGTTGCTCTTTCCAGAACTTTTAGGTTGGATGTTGTTTGCGAGTTTGCGTGTCAGGAAGCATAACAGATTCCAACAAACTTTATAAACAGTCTGACCTTCCAACTTCCATGCTTCCTGGAACTTCTCAGCTTGACCTTCCTTTGCCAGTAAACAAAGGGAAGCGTTCTGTCATGATTGTATCTCCAGCTGGAATAAATCTGTAGGAAATGTCATAACAGAGATGAAAAAAACCCCTGTAATTATAATATTTATATCTATACATCCACATACAAACCATTGAGCTACCCGGTCGAGGTTCGATTTGCAGCAGGACTATAAAATGTCAAATGGGTGCTTCTCAGGCAGGGCGTTGCATCGGTGACTGCATCGTTGGACACTAAGCTGGTTGTCCTGTCTACTAAGCGTATGCTGGTGAATGTCGAAGATCCCGCAGTGTCTTTTGCAAGAGTGGGGTATTGTGGGCACCAACCGGTGTATCATGGTCTACCATGTGTTTGAACTTCATCCCTCCCCCCCTTTTTTGTATACATAGTTGAGGCTTGTGGAAGAGCGAGTACAGTGAATGTATCAAGATGTAACATATAAAAACAGCATGCAAAATATGCATGAATGGGGTGGACAA
>NC_140971.1:48719329-48764329 GCF_056783735.1 Eptatretus burgeri
GTTTCGGTAAAAGTACCTGTGCTCTCAATGGAACACCGATTAGACAGATGTACGTTTCCACCTGTGTTGGGTCCTGCGGTGCCCTGCGGTGGGTGCCTCGGGAGGTGTCTCATCCGGTAAAAATGTGCAATTTTATTTTTACAGGACATCGTTTTGTTTTACCTTTTTTGTGTGACCTCCTAATATAATCCACCCCTCACTTTGACATCGATACATATATAAAAACAATAAGGTCCATCCGACCACGTGTTTGCTGTGATCTGGTTGTGAAGGCAGAGAGCATCGATCAGCATTTTGTGTTCTATGGTTCGATATATTTAACCTCCGCCATCGAAGATCGGAGGTTACTGTTTTTCACCCCTTTCTGTTTGTTTGTTTGTTTGTTTGTGAACAGTATTACGGAAAAAACTCCTCGACGGATTTCGACGAAACATGGTGGGGGGATTAGGTATGGTCCAAGGATCATGCCATTAGATTTTGGACTTGGTCCAAAATCCAATATGGCCGCTATGGCGGCCATTTTGAATAAATATTTGAATTTTTTTTTTTGCATTTCTACATGTTTTACGTGATTTCCAACCCCCCCCCCCAAAAAAAAAAATTGTTAGAGAAAAAAAACATTTTTGCAACTTTTTTTTCAACAAAATTTCGATTTTGTTTTTTTGCATTTCTACATGTTTTAAGTGATTTCCAACAAAAAAAAACATGCCAAAATTATAATTGCGGCTGATTTTGGAACTTCAGGTGGATATACCCACGTAAAATCAATTTCTGTCTCAAGGAATCTAGTTATGACGAATGAATTGAGTCTGTAAAAGTTAAAAGTAAAAGGGAAAGTTGCAAACTATAACTCTGTGAGCACTGTTGACGTCAAATTGAATGAATAGGATATCAGGTTCACTTGAGTGACCTAGCAGTATTGGCGGCGGAGGTTTTGCACTCTACCGAGTGCTCCCCCTCTAGTTTTTAATTGAATTTTGCTCATTTCCTACTTGAAATTCCTCTTTTAAAGAACTCTGTTTAAAGGAAAATCTTTGCTGTCGTTTTTATGTAACTTTATGCGTATGAACCTATATAAACTGTATGATCATAACGGAACGAGAATTTTTCAAGTGATTCTTGACCAATGAGAGATGAGGCCACAACGATGAGATGAGAACGAGAGATGAGAAAACGATATAGACCAGGATATCTCAAAACGTTATGGACGGATTCGAACGAAACATGGTGGACAGGTTGGGTGTGTGAGAAGGACATAATTAATTTGATTTTGGTGAAGATCCGATTAGGGATCCGGATACTTGAATTTTAAAAGTGATTCTTCACCATTGAGAGATAAGGCCAAAAACGATAGCATGATATCTCAAAAAGTTCTGGACAGATTCGGACAAAACTGGGTGGATGAGTTGGTTCGCTAAGAAGAATAAGGTGATTGGATTTTAGTTCAGGTCTGGATCCAGATCCTGCCTATCAGTGGGATACAAAACAAAAACTGTTCAGCCTGGTGGAGGTATGTGCTCTACCGAGTGCCATTCTAGTTCTCTTTATGCTCATATCTTGGCTCAATGGTTGAGATTATGTAAAGTACATTCTGATTGCGATTGCAAGAGTTCATCACTTGGCAATTGTTGCGGTCAAATCAAAGTGAGAAAGTCACTTGGACCTTCAGCACATAATTCCTTCATAACGGTCAATTAGAACTCCACGACCATACTGAGACCCCATCCTGCAACGTTACACAGGTGGGATTTCCGTATTAATTGCACTGCAGTCGTTACGATGGGAATTTGGAATTTAGCCAGAAGACTGGTGCCATGTCAGCAAAGAGAGACTGGTCTCTTCAGGAGATACTGTGGGACTTTAACGTTCACAAGACGAGAAAGCAGACAAACTCCATTTTCAAAGGATGATGCACTCTCTGATGCAACACCCTACCCTTCAAAGCATCAGGGTGATGGTATACAATTTGATCCAACAGGTTGGGAAACTAACCCAGACAAAACAACTCGAGGATTATATTGTGTACCTCTGAGCTATCCTGCTTGTCATTAGAACACCATATCATGTTCAAAGATAATGGAAGACCTTACAAGTCCATTAATTCTGTAAGTCAGAAACACACAAACTGAATATGAGACGAGGAAATATGTTGCAATGCCTGCAATACAAGCAGACTGCATGTACTCTAAGGAGGAAGTTCTTCACCAATCAAGTTAAAACATCGAGTTAGAGGAAAAAAACATCCTGGATGTAAAAACAGATTCACTGTTAAATCATTATATTCCATTTGATCCTAACATGGTACCCCTGTGATGTAATTGCACAAAGAATGAGCTCTTGTGCTGATTAACAATACTGTATATGATAAACATTTATTGAAGATAATTATCCACATAGTCTTCATCGATAACCATATCAGTACTCTTCTGGCAAATATTTTGCAGGCTTTTCTTTGAATTTTACAAACTTATAGGAAAGGCTGAAAAACCGATCACAAAATGCAACATTGAGCAGAATCAGGATTGTCAATTGCTTCCAAAGGTCACTGAGCTAGTTATGCGCAGGATTGCCTCGATCCTGAAACATGTGAAATATGATTCGACCTCTGGCAGACAATTTTAATCCCAAAAGGTCACTCAAATAAAAAATCTCTTCTCTCTCCATTATCGCAAACATGGACAGATGCCATTGGAATGTGGAAAGGAGGGCAGGATCTTATATTTGGACAACCCCATAAGGCTTGATATATTTTATAGAATGTGATATTTTTGGAGTCTTAATGCCATTGTTAAAATTTTTTTTATTTCATCAATGGATATAGTTCTTCATTTCTGAAGATTCTATCCTGGGGATCTTGAAAGAGCAGTATTCTAAACTAAGGGATACCAAGGTGAAAAGTACTGTTGCACATCCTTGAAGAAAATAAATCGATCATCCCAGCATTAGTGATTTGGCTACAGCTGTTAAAAACTGATTTTGACACAGGTGAGTAACTCCGGAACTATGAAGATATTTTCAGAACAGGTAACAAATACTCTACTAACGTTTGGCACAATTTCACAAGGATAACCATGGCTGTTGCTGTTGGGAGTACTTGAAATTTCAATGGAAGGGGTTTAGCAACATGTATACAAAAAGTTGCAGCAACTATTCAGGAGCACCCATGGGTGCCAAAATTCATTTACAACGATCGTCTTATACATACAACCATAATAGCAACAAGGAGCTGATACTCTATATAGGTGATAGGTCCCCTGCCTTTTGGTTGGTATGAGGAATAGATCTGGGTAATATAAAAGCTAAATCTTTAACAGTTTATGAAATATCGCATACACAATGGAAGTTACTGAGATGGATGTCATGGCAACATAATTCAGCCAATCACAGCCATGACCTAATCAGGTTGAAATTATCTCATGAGGAATAGATATCTGCAAAATTAAAACGAAATCCTCAAAGGTTTTTCAAATGTAGTGTACACAAAAGTACATGGACAGATGATCGGTGGGTCAGTTGGTCGGTAGGTCAGTTGGACGTTGCTCATTTTAATGTCCCTCATCTCCGACGTTGTCGGAGGGGTGGGGGATAAACAAGTTAACCACAAAGAGAGTTGATAAATTGTATACTGTCACCCTGATAAAATGTGGACATGACACTTCAAATAATTTTGTGCTCTTCGCCTTTATATTCCTTTCAGGTCATTGTGTCTCCCAGGATCACGCTTTCCATGTACCAAACGTTGTGGTGCTTAACCACTATTTGTTGTCCCCTGTCGCCCCAACAAGTTCGGAGACAGGGGATATTAAAATGAGCTCCGTCTGACCGATCATTTATTCATGTACTTTTCTGTGCACGATATTTCAAAAACTGTTGAACATTTCGCTTTCATATTGCAGATATCTATTCTTCATACTACCCAAAAGGTGGGGAACCTCGTGAAATACCTTGCTGGTAAATTCCTTGTTATTGATTGAAAGGATTTTATAATCAATGCTTCCTTGTGTAATCATTCTATTTATATGGATGTTTTTAGAATGTGATAAAGGTGGAAGGGTCAAGGGGTCTAAGCAGTGACCCCTTCAAACCACCTTAGACCCCCGAAGTCGACAATGATACCATCAAACCCGAAGCTAAATACAATATAATCACCTCCACCACCGAAGATAGACAGAGGTTATGCTTTTACATCTGCTTGTTTCTTGCAAAATCGAAGATTGGCAAGTACGTATATTGGTTGGCGTGGTCTGTTGAGTTGGCAAAAAACTTTTTTTTACCAATTTTGTTGGTCTGTAGCATTTGTCTGTCTGTCTGTCTGTTTGTCTGTAACTCGATTTTGGGCCAAAGTTTTCAAGCAGTCGTTCTGAATTTTTTTTTGTGTATGTAGGGAACCGACCAAGGACAGCAACGCTTAATGCTGGTGAAGATCCGAATCTGGATCCGGATCTGAGAATTGTTAAAGTGATTCTTCACCTTTGAGAGATAGGGCCAAAAACGATATACAGGTATACCTCGATTTACGTTTAGGATGTGCTCTTGAAAACTGCAACTTCAATCGAATCTTTTCTTTTTTCATCAGAAATACAGGAATGAAGTAAGGCTGCGTGTGAGGTGGGGAGGGGGACGTCGTAATTTTCTCCTACGATATTACCTTTTTGGCTTAAACAGAGATAGTTTAAACACTCGATCTAACACATATTTTGACAGTAAAAATTGAAATGAAATAATTTTATTAAAGTACAATACAGTGAAATACTGTGCGAAATATTCTGTGGTGGTGGTAGAGAAAGGGAGGAGAGAGTGAGAGTGAGTTATGATCAGATGAAAAAGGATGGAAGGTTTGCTACTCGTAGTCCAGGCAGGGATTTGTAATGCGTTAAGGGTGCTGGGGATGACCTTCCTAATCTTCGTGAAAGACACCGTGAGGATCTTCAACATCCATCAACTAATGCCAGCAGATGGGACACCCGGTTTAACGGTGCATACCTCAAGGCCGTCCTGCAGGTGGACATGCATATACCTATCAAACCAGCCACGGCTTGCAGTAAAGGTCTCTTTAGCCAGTGGGAGCGGAACTCACGCTCTCCTTTTTAAGTCATCATATCCATGTTTGGCTTTCTGCTGTATGATGGCTTCACTCACAGGCGGCCTCATTCCTCTGAGGTCTTCAAGCCACATGTGCAGCATACGTTTCGTTTTTTTCCATGTGAGAGCTCCTTCGCTTCGTAATCAACTTGGATGTTCATGGCGGTGCACATTTAGCACTTTCACGAATTTATTCAGCATTTTTATAAATTGTACGTTCGGTTGTTGGAGGCAAACCTAAGGGCCGATCAACATCAACAATACGATGACCACTCACCATTCCTCGTATAAGGGCCCTGTCACACCTTGACGTTTTAGCCAGCGTATGGCAAGGTATCAAAATGTATGTAAAACGCTGGCGTACGCTGAACTATTGATGTTTTTTTAAGTTTTGGGAGTATAATAACGTGTTGGATGTATGCATAATGTATTAGTAACGTGCACAGAACGTTTCAATCACATATAGATAACTTATACCAACGAATGCTGAGCGTGTTTTCGGCGTTCACAACATATGCCCAACGATAGTCTAACTTATGCATAGCGCGCGGCAGCGTATCACCAACGATCACGTGGCGTAGGCTATTCATAGGCTGCGGCTCGATGATTCAAATCATAACTGCACGAGACATCGAAGTGTGAAGCCGCTGTGACACCTTGACGTTTTAGTCAGCGTTTGCCGACGTATGTAAAATTTGCCAAACCAAGCTGGCACACGTCGAATACGTTATGGGTAAGTTTTGTATACGCTAATAGCACGCTGGCATACATCGTAGTACGCTGGCAGACATCGTAGTATGCTGGCATACGTCGTCATACGCCGAGTACATCGAGAATTTTTCAGCATGTTGAAAATTTCTCAACGTACTCGGCGTATGACACACGTTCCGCATACGCTGGCGTAAATTGTAGGCACGTTACGCGATCATTGACACACGTTACTTGTACGTTACTCATCGGTCGAAACACGTCGATGTAATGGTTAGCGTCAGTGTTCCAGACTCCCTGGTTTTTTTTTCTTCGGTATGACGGTGATGTTGACACTTCGATTTCTAGTGCGGTTATGATTTAAATCGTTGAGCGGCAGCCTATTAATTATATTATATCATAACCGCACTAGAAATCGAAGTGTCAACATCACCGTCATACCGAAGAAACCCCCCCCCCCCCCAAAAAAAAAAAAAAACCAGGGAGTCTGGAACACTGACGCTAAACATTACCTTGACGTGTTTCGACTTATGAGTCACGTACAAGTAATGTGTGTCGATGTGTGTCAACGATCGCATAACGTGCCTACAACACGTTACTCATAGGTTAGAAATAAGTTTCGGGTACGCTAAACATTACCTCGACGTGTTTCGACTTATGAGTAACTTACAAGTAACGCGTGTCAACGATCACGTAACGTGTGTCGACGTGTGTCAACGATCGTGTAACGTGCCTACAACTTATGGCCAGCGTTATGCAGAACGTGTGAGTCATACGCTGGCATACGTTGAAAAATTTAAAGCATGGAAAATTTGTCTAACATCTCGGCGTACTACGACGTATGCCAGCGTACAAAGACATATGCCAGCATACTACGACGTATGCCAGCGTACTCTTAACGTATACAAACTTACCCATAACGTATTCGACGTGTGCCAGCGTTTTAGCCAAATTTTGCATATGTCAGGCATACGCTGGCTAAATCGTCAAGGTGTGACAGGGCCTTAACATCCAATTTCACCTCCAGATTTATAGTTTTACACACTTTCTTAGCCACAGGGTCACTGTCATCACCACGAGAACGTTTACAACTCATGATGAAGATTTGGAAGCACAGTACGTCTGAACGGCGCAAATGCAGAATAAATTCAGTGCAGTGCACTTTACACACCGAAGTTACATCATGCAAGTCACGTGCTTGGGTTTTTCCATCGCCAATTTTCCTGAACCGCCCAGTCAATTTAATTTAATTAATTGCCAGTGGAAGAAAAATGTCCATGTTTTACGTGGACAATAACAAACACTGTAAACACAGTATGAACAATGGCCATGGCGGTGTAGTGTTCGACTCTGGTGCCATCTTATCGATCTAAATTTACATTCCGTACTGGAATATTACGTACAGGACGACAGGTACAGGTTCAACCCGACAAGGGCACGGGGAATGCAATGCAGAAATGTTCTTCCATCCATGAAGCTTGCCTTAGCTGGCACGCACGCAGGCACGGCACAGCCACGCACAGTTTGTCATTGACACGTTGTCATTGAGGTGTGATGGAGGTTAAATATAATTTGTGAGTAAAATGTTATCATTATGCAAAGATTTGACAACGTACGATAATTTTGAGCTTCCAACACAATATTTCCACTTTTCAGTTCTGTCAACACCGTACGAAGGCTTCCAGCCTGTACACAGCAGCACGGTTTGCCTTGTTGTCTATGAAGTGTGATGAAGCACTCACTGTACAAAACCTCCATTACACTTCAATGCAGACACGTCTTGAAACAGCAAACCATGTGTGGCTGTGTGCGTGCCTGAGAGCTTAATTACATCAACGATCTCAACATCTCAGAGTAAGACTGGGCGGTTCAGGAAAATTGGGGACGGACAAAGGCAAAGCACGTGGAATGAACGACGTAACTTCGATGTAAAGAGACGTAATTTAAAGCCTGGGTACATATTGATGGAGGACGCAACTTCGAATCAACATAAATCAGGGCAACGTAAATCGAGGTATACCTGTTCAGTACTTCTTTTTCTTCTTCTTCTTTCGGCTGCTCCCGTTAGGGGTCGCCACAGCGGATCAACCGTCTCCATTTCGCTCTATCCTCCACATCTTCCATTGACACTCCAACCACCCGCATGTCCTCCCTCACCGTATCCATGAACCTCTTCTTTGGCCTTCCTCTTCTCCTCCTGCCTGGCGGCTCCATCTTCAACATCCTTCTCCCGATATACTCCGCTTCCCTCCTGAGCACATGTCCAAACCATCTCAATCTCACCTCTCTCACTTTATCTCCAAACCGTCCTGCCTGCGCAGTCCCTCTAATATACTCATTTCTTATCCTGTCCATCCTTGTCACTCCCAACGAGAATTACAGCATCTTTAACTCTGCCACCTCCAGCTCCGCTTCCTGTCTTTTTGTTAGTGCCACCGCCTCCAAACCATACAACATAGCTGGTCTCACTACCATCTTATATACTTTCCCCTTCACTCTTGCAGCTACCCTTCTGTCACAAATCACTCCTGCAACTCTTCTCCAACCACTCCATCCTGCCTGCACTCTCTTTTTCACTTCTCTCCCACACTCTCCGTTACTTTGGACAGTTGATCCCAAGTATTTAAACCAATCCACCTTCCCCACCTCAACTCCTTGCAACTGCACCATACCACCACCCTCCCTCTCATTTACGCACAAGTACTCCGTCTTACTCCTACTGACTATCATTCACCTTCTCTCCAGTGCGTACCTCCACCTCCAAAGGCTCGCCTCAGCCTGCTCCCTACTCTCCCTACAGATCATAATGTCATACGCGAACATCATAGTCCATGGAGACTCCAGTCTGAATATGACTCCATACCTGTTCAGCACAATATGTCAAAAGGCTATGGATGGATTCACATGAAACTTGGAGGTCAGGTTGGGAGTGCCACTCGGAAGAATTGATTCAATTTTTCTGAAGATCCGAATCCAGATCTGAATACGAGAATTTTTTTGTTTTTTAAAAACTGATTCTTCACTATTGAGAGATATGGCTAAAAACGATATTGCATGATATCTCAAAAAGTTGTGGCCGGATACGGATTAAACTTGTTGGACATGATGGGTGTGTGAAAAGGACTAAATGATTCGATTTTGGTGAAGATCTAAATGCGGATCCGGATTCAAGAATTTTTCAGTGATTCTTCACCATTGAGAGATGGGGCCACAAACTATGTGTAGCATGATGTCTCTAAAAGTTGGCGACGAGTTATGACAAAACTAGGTGGATGAGTTGGTTAGGTGACAAGAACAAGCTGATTCGATTTTGGTTAAAGTCCGGATTCAGATTCGACATATCAGTGGGATATAAAGCGTAAACTGTTCAGCCTGGCCGAGGTATGCGCTCCACTGAGTGCCATTCCGTTTCGCAAAGTGTCACTATGAGTGATGTTTCATTTTGTCTGCATGTCAGTCACCGACAGATCACATTTTTACTCAGATCTTCACAAAACTTAACCACCGATTAAAGTTAGTGGCAAGCTGGAAGCCTACTGTTTTTGAGGTCAATGCGTCAAAAGGTCAAAGGTCAAGGTCACGTAAATCATCAGCTTTCATCCAATTGACTACATACATACATATAGGGGAGACCGGGGCTAAATGGAACACTTTTCACATTTTTGGTTCTCACATGAAATCTTTCTTAGTACTAGATACGTTAGGAGTTGTATGTGATAGCCCAGTGAAAGAACTGCACTTCAGCAGTGATCAAGAACAGTAATAATATATAAATAGTTTGCCATAGCCCAAAACGTAAGAGGTGTTTGACTGTTCTGACTTTCCCCGCTCATGGGTTAGTTGAAACACTGTGTGGGGCAAGATAAAACTTTCCCTCAACACATGACTGCAACAGACTCTATTCTTGCTAAACCAACTTTATTACCTCTTTATTTATGCCTTGTCATCACTGTCTCCAAATTGTCAAAGAACGACTTAACATTGTGTTGGTTAAAACTTGTTGCCCGACTGAGGGATGTTGCCTCTGGAGTTCTGATGGAGATTTTTGTGTGTCGCTTTAGAAAACCGGACAGCCAATCTGGTCCAGCTGATCTGTTTTCCTTCCAATTCTCAGGCATGTTCTTATTATTTTTGAGTGCAAATTCATATGCCAAATTCTAAGCTCTTTTGGTGCAAGGCCATAGTACAGTTGTGATGCTTTCAAAATGTAGGAAACAAGCATCTCTTCTTCAACACTGTCAAACACTTGCTTCCCATTCCAGTATCCAACACGAATATCTGGAAACTCGCCTGCATTTTCAGTGTTCATTCCCTTCAGTTTGAGACAGTATCGTCGCAAAGTAACATGTGGAATGTCAAACTCTTTGGCAACAGTTCTACATGATATCTTGCTGTCTATCACCTGTCTTGCAGCACGAATCATTACATCTGGAGCAGTACTGGCATTCTGTGTTTTTCTTGTATACTTTCGTACCATCTTGATTACATCAGGTCATCCACACACTGACACAACAAGTTATAGTCTGGACAAATGTAAATGTGATCACAGCGTGTCAGTGGTTCTACAATTCTCATGAATTTTTTGGCACATTCCAGAACAGACAGTGGATATTCATCTGGTCCATTAATCTGATTAGAAAGGATGTAGATCAAAGCTTCCTTGCATTTTGCACCGAAGTAAGTATGGCTGCCAATCAAGTTAATCATCAGGAAGATGATACTGGTTTGACATTCATCATCAGGTTCTGAATAGAATAGTTTAGTAAGGGAAATTCGAATGTAGTTGGTCTCAACAATGGTCCCACACTTTCTTCGTATTCCACTCTCTCGGTTCAATAGTTGTGGATAAATATTGCCATTTGACACGCTCCAATGAAAACCATCCACAAGCATTCTGAAAGAAAAAGCAAAAAGCTTCAGGAAGAATTATACATTATCAGACTATAAAAGGTGTCTGGGGCTAGTTGGAACATGTTCCAACTTGTCCCAGTTGAATTGTTTCAATTAGCCCCAGCTGCTCATTTACATTTCATCATGGCTGATTAACAAACCGATTGCATATGGAGTCTGAAGACAACCACACTTAGTAAGATCTATCGATGTTCTTGCCACATGTGATAACTGACAAATACTGCAATGTGAAGCTTCAGTTACAGAACAAGATGTTTAGCATGCTTAAAATTTACTGAGTAATGGAAAAATCAACAAACCTCATCTGGTGTTCTTGTCTAGTGGCCTTCCTCACATGGAACAAAATGGTTGAAAGGGCACGTAAGACAGGAAGTGTGATAGGCTGAAATGGCAGAGATGTAGCAAACGATTTTATTGGTAGATGCAATGTTTCAACCTACCCTATGTTCCATCTAGCCCCGGTCTCCCATATATATATATATATATATATATATATATATATATATATATATATATATATATATATATATATATATATATATATATATATATATATATATATATATATATATATATATATATATATTGTTATGGTTACCAAATTCGCAAACCACCATTCAGGTCCCTTAGGTGAGATATCTCGGTAAGTGCATGTGTAGTTAGGCCCAAACCCGTTGTCTAGTGGGAATACATGTCATTTATGCGTGCTGCGACTCTTCAGGATAGCCGTTTTTCTTTTGCTATCTTTATTTTGGACCAACCGCCATGATTACCACCACAACCACAACATCAACCACCAACCACAACGCCGCTTCACCACAACCGCCACGAACTTCCCGTCACACCTCGCAACCGTCGCATCGCCACCGTTCTTGCCCCGCTGTGGGTACCGGTGTTGGACTCGTGCAGGGCACGCGCCGAACAGCGTGTACAAAATCACGGATTTTGTGCTTCAAAAACGGATCAAAAACGACACACGCCCACTTTTTGCCGTCCAATCGGTGAGCGAGGGGCGGGTGGCCCCGCCCCCAGGGCGATCGATATATGCAAATTTATGGATCAAAAAGCCTTCACGCCCACTTTTTCTCGGGCCAATGGGGAGCGAGGTGAAAGGTCGAAGGGAGGGGGTCAAAGATGAGAGGGCGAAGCTACGGGGCTGATAAAAGGACCGTGTTCGTCAGTCCAGGGAGTCGAGAGGCGGAGAGTAGGAGAGTCGGAAACAGAGAGTCAAGACTTCGCGGGCGGTGGAGTTGGCAAGAAGGAGCTGGTCGTCGTGTGCGTTGGAGTCGGAACGGAGGGGACGGAGCTGTGGAAAGGCAGCGACACCAGACGAGGGGGTGCTCGCGTCGGGAGCTGCACCCCAGGGAGGCCGACAGCGCGACCTGGCCGAGGTGGAGACGCTCGTCGCGGGATAATAAAAATCCTCTATACCCCGAGCATCAGCAACCCCCTCCTGTTTCCCCCCGCGCTGAGATAGTGCGACCAAGGGGGCCCCTTTCCCACCCCCTACCAGACACTGTCCGCGAGGCCCGCGGAGTTGAGGCACCATCGCCGCTCCGCGTCTCATCACCAGACGGGTAGGCGCGACCCGGTCTCGGCCTCAGGCCCGCCTCATCCTTGAGGGTATTCTTTCCTTGGTTTTGGGTATGTGTTGTCGGCGCCGTCTGTGAAGTAGAATTGTATAAGTGTTGCCGTGTGCTCGGTAGTCGGTATTAGCTCTGCATTGTGTTTTCGCTTTTACATTTGCTTTTTGAGTAAATTGCATTGTGTCTTTTCTGTGTGCTTTTGGTGGAATTGAATATGTGTGCTTCCCGTGTGCCGCGAATAAATGTGCTTTGTGTCGAACTGTTTCCCGCTTCGCTTCGTCATTTCCTTCATTGAATCCTCATCTTGCTTCATGTAAAGGGTTGGTAGTGGGCTGAATACGCCCGATAATTAATCGAACCGTCGAGGTCGACGATAACACCGCTCGGTTATCCCGATAGTACGGAACGGGTCGCTTAAGTGGCCCGTGTCCGAAGTCGACCTGCGGCGAGGTGCGATTGCCCGGTCTACCCTCCGCGTGGGTACTTAGGTAGGTCGAATTTGGCGAGCAACCCTATCCCACGCGGGGGCTGATTGGCTCGATCGCAGTGAGACCGAAAGGTCCACCCGTGACTGGTTCCCGGCGTTAGTCCGAGAGGGTCACGACTGGATTGTCCGTCCGGTGGGCGATGTGCCGCGATTCGAGTTACGTGGCCGTCAGCACGCCGGCGGGCGAGAAGTCCGCAACACTGGTGTCAGGTCGTGCGATACAAATTCATCGCCCTCCTCGCGGCACTGGTATTGGAGAGCGGGACAACAGGCTCTCCTGTCTCCAGCGAAATTCACGGGAATCGGTCCAGGGGTGAGAGAAGCGACCCCCGATTCCCTCCAAATTACGAGCGATTCAAATTAACCCTTTAAGAGAAGCAAGATGGCGTCTCAAGGCGAGCGGGAGCCGGGGGTATTAGAAATGGATGTAGAATGTGTAGAATCCATGGTCCAGGATGGAATCCCCGAGCAGGAAATGTTGATTGTGAGGAACACGGACTCGCCCAACTGAACCCAGAGCCCGAAATGGGTGCGGCAGCGGCCGCGGTGTATGACACCTTCCCCCCCCCCTCCTCTCCACCAAAACCCTTCCCCAAACCTTGCCGAAACGGCTCAGCTGAGTGCATCCGACATGGCCCAGCTATGCGCCATGCTGGCGGCAATGAACGAAAAGATGAATGCGAAAATGATCGAAAAGATGGATACAAATACAAATGAAGTGAAAACGACGATGGATGCGAATACACAGCAAATGAAAAAAGAAATGAAAGAACTACGGGGTGAGACGCAGAACATGGGCCGATGCATGCAGGCGGGCATGAAGGCCGTGACCAGGGAGATAGGAATGGCGACTCAACGTGTGGGAGCAGGCGAGCTGGAAGGGGGTGCAACGGCTGACAGGCCCGCGGTGGAGGCGGGTAAAAAAATAATTCGGGGGGCGTGTTGGGCGAGGGTCGTGACAGAGGAATCGACGGTGACCAAAAGGGAAAAATTAAATGGGGAGACCAAAACGTGTGAGACGAGACACGAGGTGACGACAAAGGAAATAATAATAGTTGAGACACGGGAGATAGAGGGTGAATTGGACGGGGTAAGTGACGCACACACACACACGGAGGTAGTGGAGGATAAAGGGGGTGAGCTGGCGGACTGGGTAGAGACCCAGTGCGAGCACCTGGATGGCCTCCTCCAGGAACGAGGGGAGGGAGGATGCCCCCTTGAGGCAAGTCACGACCAGGTGAGTTCGGTCGTGCTTTGCGAGGTTGAGGGGAGGAGTGCTGTGGACGGGTGCGCGGAGGGCTTGGGGGGTGTGGAGGCCTCGGAGACCCTTGTGGGGACACGGGTCCCCAGTGTGGTTGTCCCTGTGTGTGTGGTGCAAGGTGTGAGTGCGTCCCCGTGTGTGGAAGCGACCCCGTGTGTGAGTGGTGAGGTGGCGATTGTGCCGGAATACGTGCTTCCCAGCACGCCATGTGTGGATGAGGCACCGTGTGTGGAAGAGGCCGTGTGTGTGAGTGAAACGGCCAGTGTGGATGAGGCACCGCGGTTGAGTGCCCCCGCGTGTGTGGATGAGGCACGGAGTGCGAGTGAGGCACCGCGGGTGAGTGCCCCCGCACGCGTGAGTGAACGGCCGTGTGCAAGGTCGCTGTATGCAAGGGAGACCGTGTGTGTGAGAGAGCGGTATGTGAGGGAGATGTCGGTTGGCATGCGGGAGCACGCAGCCGCGTCTCCCGGTGTGAATGTATTGGAGTGGACTGTGTGCGTCGTAACACGCAGGTGTGCGTGTGTTGAATGGCGACGACGAAGGCGACAGAGTAAAGAAAGCCGAGTAGCGGCTGTAGCTATTTCGGGGACCGTGCCGGGTTCACCCAGCAGTGAGCACGCGGTCCGTGCTGTGCAACGCAAGAGACCGCCACGTGCTCGCTTGCGAGAGTGAAGTCCCGGTCCGGAAACGCACGCGGTGGATTTGCCGATCCCGCGGACGGACAAAGTTTAGGCAGGATAATGGATTTGGACCGGATGGGTTCTCCACGCGATCGTGTGTGTTAAGCTCCAACGGGCAAAGCACATGTGTTCGCGTGGGGAACCCCTCGAGACGTGGGGCTTTTGTTTTTTTATGCGCACGGTGACGCCATGGCTGCACGTGTGGTTGGAATCCGGCAGGAGGGGTATCTCTGCCGGATGGTACCGTCCAAGGAGGGACGAGGAACACGTGCAGCTGCATGACGTCACGGGCAGGTGTAAAGTGCGCGAGCTCTGAGTTGCCGCGCAGGTGCTGCGCATGAAAAAAAAAAAAACAAGCCTCACTTTCGGGTGCACAGGATTCCTGGGCAAGGGGTGGGAGACCCCCTTGACCTGGGCACAGGATGGAAACTAGTTAGGGGGAAGGGTTAGCTTAGCTAGACCGACTCCATGGGGCAGGGGTAAGTCCTCATGGAGTCCGTGGAATGGATTAGTTAGAGGGATTGTAGCCAGATTTAGGATGGGAAAATGGGAAATGATTTTTGATGATTTGGAGACAGGGACAGACTTGTGAATGTGTAGAGGGGACGTAGCTTAGCTACGTAGTGTTAAAAGGAACGTGCTATAGTGTAAGGGACGACGTGGGAGCACGAGTTAGTTAGGGGGTGCAGATAGAAGGATGGCAGAGTTCAGCGGTGAGTGTGTTGAAGAGTAGGAGAGTTGTGAGGTGAGTACATGGTGAGTGAGTGAGGCCAGCGGGTCTGTGTGTATGGAGTAAATGGGGGATGCATGGTGCGATGAGTGATTGGGGGGAGGAGTGACTCCCGCCCAAGGGACCCCGGGGTCAGAGTAAAGTGAGTTAGCTGGGTTAGTCAAATTGAAAAATGGAGGTCGTTTTGTTGTTGGTGGGAAAGTAGGCTCGAGACCCATTTGGAGGGGTGCAGGAGCCCTGTTGACGGGCTTGGGAGCGTGGCTGCGAAAGGTGAGTATCGCTGAGTGGGTACCCCGGGCACCAGGCTAGTCGGCCGCGGTAGGCCAAGGGCCCATGGGGGGCCGGGATAGCGTAGTGGGCACGGGTGCGTCTGCTTGGTGCGGAGGCTCGGGGCGCCATTAGCCGCGTGGGCAGTGTTGTGGGCACGGGTGACTCTCGGAAAGGGGCCCAGGAGGCCGGCCTGCCACGTGTGCGTTTCAGGGGATGTGCCATGGGGGGCACTCCCCGGTGTTAGGGAGCTGGTAGGCTCGGAGGCAGTGTAGTGCCCGGGGGTGCCATAGCGGGAGATTCGGCAGAGGGTCGTGCCTGCCAAAGGGAGCCACGTGTCCCAGCCAGGAGACCGTGTGAGGGCACGGAGAGAAAATTGGGGGGCGAGGCCCGAAATTGTGAGGACACCAACACAGGCGACGGGAATCTGGGTTGTTAGAACCAATACTTTAAGCGAGAGGCGCTTGTTGAAAGCCCCGGGGTAGTTTAACAGTTAAATGGATAGGGTAGATTAGGAAGTGTACCCCTCCGCACCATCCATCCCCTCGCTGTCGTTGTGGGCCGCTGGACCCACTTTGGTTATAGATCGCCGAACTCTGGGGAGGCCATTCTGAGGCTTCGTTGGGCCTCGACACAGGACGTTAGCTCTCCCTTGTTCCCCTCCGGGAAGGGAACGTAGGGGTTGGGAGTAGGCTAGGTGACAGTATAGGTTAGCCGAACAAGGACGATAAAGGGGGTTAGGGGACGATTTATAGTGGGGGAAGTAAAAATAAAAAAAAAATTAGTTGGGGCTAAATTGGGGTTTGACAAATTAAGGGAGTGGGTATGTACAGTGACAGGCAAAGGCGATAGGTTGGGAGGGAGACAGGTAGGTAGGTCCGAGCCCGCCCTCCAAGTGGCCAGCACCACCGCACTCCCTCCACCAACCTCCACTGAACGGCAAGAGCTGGCCAACTTCATCGGCTGGCCGTGTTTTGCTTCAAGGCGGAGGCCGGCCAACGTCATCGGCAGCTGTTGTTTTGCTGCAAGGCCTGTGCCATCGGCTGGCCGTGTTTGCTTCCAGGCCTGTGCCGGCCAGTTCATCTGCTGGCTGTTTTTCTTCAAGGCCTGTGCCGGCCAGTTCATCTGCCGGCTGTGTTTGCCTGCAGCGGCCTTCTTCTGCGGGCTGTGATTGCCTGCTCACCTTTGCCATGCCATGCCCACTTCCCATGTTCACCAGCCCCGTTCAATTTTTGCTTTGCCCTCCCCCCCCCTGTTCATTGCCATGTGCGCCAGGATCGTAAAAGCAACAGTTTGCAAGCTGCGAGAACTGCCCCGTTGGCAGCTACAACACGGGCCTGCAGTGGCGGCCCGTGCACCGTGTTTGTGTTCATGCATCCATTCGTTGTGCTCATTGCGTGTGCCACTTGAGCTGGCACGGAGACTGCGTTTGTGCAGCCCATGCACCGTTGTGGTTCACTGCGTTCAGTTCAAAAGGGAAGGCCTTGGACTGCGTGTGAGCAGCCAGCCACGTTCCCTGTCACCTGCATTGTTTTGAGCCAGAGACTGCATGCGGGCAGCCTGGCTCCCTGCTAACTGCTTTTCTTTTGCAGAGTTCAATGATCCTGGGCCATGGTTTAGTGTAAGATTTGTAAGTTAAGGTTAAGATGTACTGTAAATATGAGTGCGCCCCCGGCATGTATGTCTTAGTGCCGGCAATTTTATTTCAGTCGTCCGTGTGAGTGAGTTTGTTTAGGTAGTTACGCAGCCCTCAGGTTATTTATTTTGGGGGACACGAATACCATGAATGTCGCACTCAGGGATCCGTAGGTAAAATGTACTAGGGGAAAACTACACATGATGGCACACGAAAATTTGACGACTCGGGACGAGTCTGTAAAAAGGGGAGGGGGTAGTGTTGTGGTTACCAAATTCGCAAACCACCATTCAGGTCCCTTCGGTGAGATATCTCGGTAAGTACATGTGTAGTTAGGCCCAAACCCGTTGTCTAGTGGGAATACATGTCATTTATGCGTGCTGCGACTCTTCAGGATAGCCGTTTTTCTTTTGCTATCTTTATTTTGGACCAACCGCCATGATTACCACCACAACCACAACATCAACCACCAACCACAACGCCGCTTCACCACAACCGCCACGACCTTCCCGTCACACCTCGCAACCGTCGCATCGCCACCGTTCTTGCCCCGCTGTGGGTACCGGTGTTGGACTCGTGCAGGGCGCGCGCCGAACAGCGTGTACAAAATCACGGATTTTGTGCTTCAAAAACGGATCAAAAACGACACACGCCCACTTTTTGCCGTCCAATCGGTGAGCAAGGGGCGAATTGGCCCCGCCCCCAGGGCGATCGATATATGCAAATTTATGGATCAAAAAGCCTTCACGCCCACTTTTTCTCGGGCCAATGGGGAGCGAGGTGAAAGGTCGAAGGGAGGGGGTCAAAGATGAGAGGGCGAAGCTACGGGGCTGATAAAAGGACCGTGTTCGTCAGTCCAGGGAGTCGAGAGGCGGAGAGTAGGAGAGTCGGAAACAGAGAGTCAAGACTTCGCGGGCGGTGGAGTTGGCAAGAAGGAGCTGGTCGTCGTGTGCGTTGGAGTCGGAACGGAGGGGACGGAGCTGCGGAAAGGCAGCGACACCAGACGAGGGGGTGCTCGCGTCGGGAGCTGCACCCCAGGGAGGCCGACAGCGCGACCTGGCCGAGGTGGAGACGCTCGTCGCGGGATAATAAAAATCCTCTATACCCCGAGCATCAGCAACCCCCTCCTGTTTCCCCCCACGCTGAGATAGTGCGACCAAGGGGGCCCCTTTCCCACCCCCTACCAGAAACTGTCCGCGAGGCCCGCGGAGTTGAGGCACCATCGCCGCTCCGCGTCTCATCACCAGACGGGTAGGCGCGACCCGGTCTCGGCCTCAGGCCCGCCTCATCCTTGAGGGTATTCTTTCCTTGGTTTTGGGTATGTGTTGTCGGCCCCGTCTGTGAAGTAGAATTGTATAAGTGTTGCCGTGTGCTCGGTAGTCGGTATTAGCTCTGCATTGTGTTTTCGCTTTTACATTTGCTTTTTGTGTAAATTGCATTGTGTCTTTTCTGTGTGCTTTTGGTGGAATTGAATATGTGTGCTTCCCGTGTGCCGCGAATAAATGTGATTTGTGTCGAACTGTTTCCCGCTTCGCTTCGTCATTTCCTTCATTGAATCCTCATCTTGCTTCACGTAAAGGGTTGGTAGTGGGCTGAATACGCCCGATAATTAATCGAACCGTCGAGGTCGACGATAACACCGCTCGTTTATCCCGATAGTACGGAACGGGTCGCTTAAGTGGCCCGTGTCCGAAGTCGACATGCGGCGAGGTGCGATCGCCCGGTCTACCCTCCGCGTGGGTACTTAGGTAGGTCGAATTTGGCGAGCAACCCTATCCCACGCGGGGGCTGATTGGCTCGATCGCGGTGAGACCGAAAGGTCCACCCGTGACTGGTTCCCGGCGTTAGTCCGAGAGGGTCACGACTGGATTGTCCGTCCGGTGGGCGACCTGCCGCGATTCGAGTTACGTGGCCGTCAGCACGCCGGCGGGCGAGAAATCCGCAACAATATATATATATATATATATATATATATATATATATATATATATATATATATATATATATATATATATATATATATATATATATCCTATAGTCTTCTTGCAATACACAGACTACACCTTTAAAGCAAATAATTGACAATCTCTCTCCACCCAGAGGATGGGTCCTCCACAAGGTGGAACAGAATTTGCATATTGGGTCACTATATTGGTTCACCAACCAAAATCTGGAAACATGTTGTTTATTTGGATTTTGCAAGTTTTGTGCTATGCACATCTTTCTTGTTACTAGCAAAAAGAATTTTTTTTTTTTTTGTCAAGTATGTTGATCGCTTCCGTCTATTTGTCTGTCTGCTCGCCTTTAATCGCCTAGAGGTTACAATTTTAAACCAATCTTCAAATTTTTTTATTGGACCACCAACTTCACGAAATGGTGGAATTGCTGGTCTGACAGAATCCTATTTATTTTTGAGGTCAAAAGTTCATCATAGGCCAAAGGTAAACAACATTTTCGAATTTCTAAAATCCTCAATTTTCATCTGATTGACTTAAAATTTTAAGATGATTTGCATATCAGGTCTGTGAATTCAACTACCAACCATGTTTGAGGTCAACATACTGTAGACCAAAAGTTCAAAATAGGCCAGATTTTCTAAAATCCTCAATTCTCATCTGATTAACTTTAAATTTGAAGAGCATTTGCATATCAGGTCACTGAATTCAACCACCTATTATTTTCGAGGTCAATGGAGACCAAAAGGTTCAACATAGGCCAAAATATCAACCTGACGATATTTCTAAAATTGTCCATTTACATCCGATTGACTAGAAATTTGAAGAGGATTTTCAAATCAGGTCACTGAATACAACCACCAATTATTTTTGAGGTCAGCTTATGCCAAAAGGTCAACATAGGCCAAAGGGCAACAACTTAAGGGCAATGTCTAAAATCCTCAATTTTCATCCCATTGACTTGAAAATTGAAGAGGATTTGCACATCAGGTCACTGAATTCAACCACTAATTATTTTTAAGGTCAAAATATCAACATTGGCCTGATTTCTAAAATTGAGAGATCGGGCCAAAAACTATATATGTAGTATCATGATGTACCAAAAAATTGTGGATGAGTTATGACAAAACGAGGTGGATGAGTTGGTTATGTGACAAGAACTAGCAGATTAGATTTTGGTTCAGATCCAGCCTAATTCGGAAGTGGGATACAAAATGTAAACTGTTTTGCATGGTGGTGGTATGCGCTCCACCTTGTGTCATTCTTCTTTGTTCTGTTTTGCCAAGTGTCGCTATAAGAGTGATTTTTTTTTTCATTTGTTTGTCTGTCTGTCTCTGAGCGGGATATCTCAAAAAGTTGTTGACAGATTCGGACAAAGTTTGGTGGACAGGTTGGTTGTGTGACAAAACGATGAATTGAGTAGATTTTGGTGAATATCTGAATATGGATGCTCAAATTTTTAGAGTGATTCTTCACCATTGAGAGATGGGGCCAAAAATGATATATGGCATGATATTTCAAAAAGTTTTGGATGAGTTATGACAAAACTTGGTGGAGGAGTTGGAAGGTGCCACGCAAAAGCAAATTAGATCTTAGTTAAGGTCCAGATGCAGATCCGGCCGATTAATGGATACAAAATGTAAACTGTTCAGCCTGGCAGGGGTATGCGCTTTACCATGTGCCGTTTTATTTTTACATCTGCGTTTGGTGAAATGAATGTCGGCTGACAATTGGGAATGAGGTACTGAGTACTTTTGGGCCTTGCCGTTCATAGGTTTCCCCTTCACGCATTCACTCAGTCGTGATGAATTTATTGAAGCAAGGTTTGCAAATTGCAGTCAATGTGCTCGAATAATCGCGGGTTGACAAACGATGTTCCCCATTTATTCACCTAATTAACATGGGCTGTCAACACAATAACCTCTCAAATGCTCCAACATCATCACCATCATCATCTCGTCTTTCTCCTTGCCATCATCAACATTGCCATTGCATTATTCGATCACGTTTATCATCATTATTATTACTTAAGGGAAGTTCCATGATCTTAATAACTCAAGAAAATAAACTTTATTTTATGTTCGTAATATGTATAGGATAATAATACTTCACTTTATGTTCTTAATAACTCCTTTATTGATTAATATCAATAGCACAAAATCAATGCACAACCATGTTAATTAAGGATACAGTTTGGCAAAAAGAGTGACAAATTTTAAAGCTGAAGTCCTAACCCTATTTTCCCCATTACCCCTTAAGTTTGCACATTGTGGATTTGCGGTTCACGGGGATTTTCAAGAAAGTAACGTTCGTGAACGGCAAGCCCCTCTTGTATAGCAAAAGTGCAGAAGTTCTGAAATCCTTAACTGTAGTTTGAAAACGGAGTGGAATTGTGAAAGAAAGCTGAGAAAGTCTTTCCGTTTTGGTCTCTGTCAGTGTCTCGGTGTCTCTCTCCCTCTTTCCCTCTCTGTCTTTCTGCCTCTCTCATTTCTGGACGCAACTTATATTGGGACCCACCATTCAAAGAGGTTCTGGGCCGTGCTCTCAGATGATCTTGATTGTTATTTAATTAGGTACTCAATAAGCTCAATTAATTCTTCATCTACCTGTCGATCTATCTCTATGCCTATCTCATGGTTTGTAAAAGACTGGAGCAAAACATTTCCTCAGCTGACTCATCAACAAGGTGGGTAGTCGGGTTAAGACTGAAGGACCTTTTGAATTTCCGTCTACCATGGAGTCGATGAGCTTTGCTGTCAATGCCTTACTTACTGTCATTGATTATAAATTGATTAGATAATTAGATGATGTGCATGATGCACTTGACATAAAATGAAATATCATGAAAGCTCCCAAAGATACGAGGGCATTCAAAATGTTCTTGGAACAAGATAGTCACAATACTCCAAGACACACCAAAGTGTATTCGATACATTTTAAATATATAACGTTTAGCAGTCACCAAATGCCCATGTTACCCACACCTTCCACAAATGTACCAAGTGCAAAAAGTCGATTGGCACGTTACCAGTTAACATTCGGAAAATTATTCATTTATCTCCTTTCGTAAAAATACATGACATATGAGAAGGGCACTCGGTAGAGCGCATACCTCCACCACACAATGTCTGATCCACGAGAACATATCAGGCCCAATTCATTTTTGAAATATCATGCTATATATCGTTTTGACCTGATCTCTCAATGGTGAAGAATCACTATAAAATTAAATAATTATCGTATCCAGATCCAGATTCGGATCTTCATCAAAATGGAATCAACTCTTTCTTGCCACACACCCAACGTGTCCACCAAGTTTCATCCGAATCCGTCCACAACTTTTTGAGATATCGTACTATATACTGTATTAGTTTCGCCCTGTCTCTCAATGGTGAAGAATCATAGAAAAAATTATCGGAACCGTATCCGGATTCAGATCTTCACCAAATTGAAGCAATTCTTCCTTGTTGCACACTCAACATGTCAAGCAAATTTTGTCCGAATCCGTGTTCAACTTTTTGAGATATCCTGCACACAAACAAACAAATGAAATTGCTCGTTGAGCAAGGAATTGCCGGAATAACTTTGTCACATCTCCATGATCTCTGAAAAAACAAAAACCTGGAAATCAATTTGGTTCTTATAAGTCGATAGTGCTACTGTTTAATGAGTTATAGCACTTAGTTTGGTCATGATCATAACTTGGAAGTCAATCGGACTTGAAATGGCGTTTTTATCGCAATTTGAAAGTTTTGACCCGACTCCCCTGACATTCGACCCCCGACCGCGAAGAAGGGTGTTGGTGTGACACCCCAATGAGACATATGGTTGGATGTAGAATTGGAAGATGCACATTTTGGATTTAGTTTGAAGTCGATACGACCATTTTAGCGGACGTTATTGCGAAAACAAGAATTTCGGTTTTTTGGTGACCTTGACCTTGACCTTTGACCTCGATTCACCAAAAACGACAAGTGTCCAAGTTGGACCATGGCTGACGTCTCTACCCAGGTTGGTCATGCTCGCTGAAACAGTGTGGCTGCTGCAGGGTAAACAAACACACAAACAAACAGACAGACACACAGACAGACACACACAATCGACCAACATAATTTCCGAAATCCGAAGGATTCCGGCAATTAACAAACAGACAAAGAGGGTTGAAAACATAAACTCCTTCACCTTCAGCGGCGGAGGTAATAAACACAGCTACACATCTAACAAGAAGCAGCATGTATGTACATCACATAAAAGACAAGGACACCGGCTCTGGATGGCAATAGTAGACTGCCTTCATTTACAAAGGACATTCTTGATTGTTTATTGGAGACGACACACAGGAAGGACAACTCCATTTGAGTGATAATTTTATTTGACATTCTCGGTGTACGTGTTCGACGCACAAAGATGTGCATTTGCACCGGAGATGAAATTCCGCCACTTCATTTCATCTTCGCAATATCTGCTATATCAATAAAGGACAGTGAGATATGCTCGCGGTTTCTACACCTAAGTGCATTAGAGTACCTCTCTGGTGATTCATTCGCTAGAAAATTTACAGTTTCTGCAATGGCCTGTGCAATCTCTTTCGTAATCTACCGTGTTCCGATTTTTTTTAACATCCCAGGAAATGGAGGGGAATTACATTGCATTAACAAGATGTTCTCTAGAGTCTTAAAGTTCAGCTTTGGAATTTCATAAATGAAAATCACGTGAGGCAAAAGCCCACGGTAATGAAAGTAAAGAAGTTCCGTGGCCCATCTGCAGTCGGAGATGACATTACTGGAAGGGTAACGTATATGTCATGTTTCATGAGCATGATGTGCACACCAGTAAGGTTGAATGACAAATGGGACAGGAATTATTCGCATCTCAGAAATGCACCTTTGAAAGGCATCTTGCATGAATCAATTGAACGATCCTGGTAATTGCTCCGCTGTCAGATTTCTGCAGCAGAAAATTTTCACCTGCTTAATATTTAATAGAAATCATATTATGTGAAAGGAAATTCATCCAGAATCTATTTTAACGCTATAAATTGAATTGGTTATGCAGAACTTTATATTATCGACATGTGAGGCTGGCGAGTATTCTGTTTGCCTTTCCTGGAAATCGGTCCATTTTCGTCAGTGGGAAGAAAAATTACACCAAAGACATGAAAAAGATAAGGTATATTGTTGTCATATCGGGCTGACAAGATAGCTTCGAGGTATGCGCAATAATCTTGAGCTGTCTCGCCTGAGTTTGAATCTCGACCCGATTATAGTCACAATCATCAATGTGTTCGCCGTCCATTGCAATAATGGCAAACCGGAGGGTTTGTCTGCAAATACTGAGGCATTGGTGGACAATCAAGATCCCATGATGTCTTTCACAACTAGTATGCAAACTTATCGCTGGTACTCGAAACAAGTTACAAGTTATTTGCTGCTTTCAGTGAAAGCAGTACTCCATCAAGCTGCGGATGAAAGCCTTGTATGTAGTTAGGAGGTCAGATGTGCCAAGGAGGACTTTGAATGATGGAGGATACCCAGTCAGCGGCTGGCTTTGGAGGCCAACGTTGAAATGTGGTTTTCCCAAGAAAGATCATGGCTGTTCATGAGACCCAGGAGTTTCAATGACTGAATTTCCTCAAGAGGATCGTTAAGAAAGTAGATAGGAGATTTTGCCAGACAGTCATTTCAAAGAGAGATTGTGAGAATGTGAGACTTGTCAGGATTGAAAGACACATTCCAAGTGTTTGACCATCTTGTGATTTTCTCAAGACCTGAAGAGCGGGCTGCAGCCTGCCTGTCTGAAGGATGAGGGATGTCACGGCAGAGAGTAGCGTCATCAGCAAATATATAAAGGGGATTTTCCAGAGTCTGAGAGATCATTTAAAAACCTATGCACACAAATACAACCCAACTCAGGACCCGTTCTGATCATGCTGTGTCACCTTGAATTTTACACTCAACACCACTGAATTACAACTTGCTGTCAACTCACACAATACAAATAACTATTGAACATTAATTCTTTGCTCAATTGCTGGGGGAATCCGGTCGGAGTGGCTGGCTTCCTTGGGGCTGTGGGCTTCCAGTGAGGACACCTGAGGCTACTAATGAGGATGACCCTGTATTTATAAGACAAAGATATTGCCTTGCCCTGAAGTAGGCCTTTTTTCTCTGCAAGAGCAAAGCAAATTTGGAGATAGAGAGAGACACTGAAATCAGCAAGTAATAGCATTGGGGTAGGAAGGGTTAATTGGGTAATTAAGATCATGGGTCAGGATGGAGGGTGACATGATGTGGTGATGCACTACCTGCTTCAAGCCCTGGAGGGAAGAGGGAAAGAATGGCCTCTGGAAGGCAGTTCTAAAGACAGGAGAAGCGAGGAACAAAGGAGTTGAGGTGTGCAGTCAGCCTGGCTTTTGGAAGTTTAACCAGGAGGAGGTTAGTGGAAGAATGCATGTGTTGTGGAGTTACGGGAGAATGGTGGAGGACTGAGAGAGCAGGTGGGATCAATATCCGCAAAGAATAGGCATCATAAAACACAGAGACCACCATCCTTCCTGCGATGTGAAAGCAACAGACCTTGTGCTTCATTCTCATCATGGAAGATTCCAATAATGTAAAGAGCTTTAAATTCCACAAAATACAGAAGAGACTGAGGTGATGCTGGAGCACCAGCCCATAGTGGAGAGCAGTACTCAAATGAGCTATGGACAAGGCCTTGTTGACTGTGAGTAGCTCTAATTTTCCAAGCAAAAGACTTGGATCAATGGAGGATGCCGAGTCTGTGGGCATGCTTTGGAGGTCATGTTTGTCTTGTGGTTTGCCCAGGAGAGTTAATTTATGATGGTAGGCCGAGAAGCATGAGAGAATGAACATCTTCCAGTGGCTGACCATGATAAAACAGGTTGATGAGTTTGACGATCTTTCCTGAGTGACAGGGTGAGACAGTGAGATTTTCCAGGATTGAAGAACATGTTCAATTTATCATATCAGCATTTATTTAATTCCATATCAACAGAGTGCAATGCAGTTGCAGTTTGACGAGCAGTAGGATGGGGGCACTGCAGAACACAATGTGGAGTCACCTACCAAAGGAAGTGAGTGCTTTCCAGAGCATTGGATAGGTCATTTACATATATGACCAATAAGATTGGGCCCAACACACTACCTTGGGGAAACTCCAGACTCCATTGGGAGATGTGAGCAGAGGACTCCATCGACAGCAACACATTGACTGTGTGAAAGGAGGAGTGGTTGAACCCAAGCCATGCATTCAAAAACTTAAAGATGTACGTGCATTGTGTGATCTTCTCAAACATAGATTCAAAATAATAAGAACCACACTCAACTGTCGTGGCACTACAGCAAACGTTTTGAAATTATTTTGCAATTTGTGGATAAGTTCTGCTCAAATGTAATTGTGGTAATTTGCTTCAAGGCAATGGCACACGGGTACTCAAATACATTGAAATTATCTACGCTCGAGTGTTTTTCTGTGCTCCTGAAACCCTCTTGTGACGGTTGGTACTCAACCGTGCTGCAATTTGCCTGGATTGAAAGACTTTATCAGAGAACAGGGGAAGATGAGAGGCTCATCTACCCGAACCCCATCACTCAATAACCAGCGCCTTGCCCGGGATGAGTAAAATGAGATCAGAGATGAGAAATCCAGAAATCAATGGGCGCGCAATCAGCCATGGCCGAGACAATTGCATGAGATGTCGATTTAAGCAGAAGCCTTGGACAAAAATGGATTTAGGGTTCCATTTGAATGACACTTTTAACCCTTTGCGATTGCGGTATTATTCATTTCAGTGTTAAAGAAAAAACAAAAAAAACTTTCCTTGGGAATGCAAAACGCACTTTCGTGATACAGGGATGCATAAAGATGTCAACAGAAAATTATTTTCCTTTGATTGTAATGGTAACATATTTTTCTTGGTGTTATATCTCCCATTTTACAAGCTTACCGGGCAAATGTAATGATAATTGCACTGTAAATCCACCCAGATATTATAATATCATTTGAATATTTCAGCATGCAGTCGGCTCCAGGGATATACTACACCATATATCGCTGGGTTACTTCCATTGGTTTGTCCGAAGGCGAAAAGCTGTGCGCACACGTTCGTTTCAAACACCTTTTGCACATACACGCCAGAATAAACCACCGCAATGCATGAGACATTTGTAAGAAGGTACACAGCAACCCAGGAACACATCATTTGTTATTAATAAACAGCCCGCCTTTTCCTTACCTGGCCATTTTTCTTGGGGCAAAAAGATGACCGCGCAAGACAAATTTAATGCATGCACAGATCGTTCAGGCTTTGTCTGTAGCGCTCTTTTGCTAGCAAAGTTCCCAGTGAGCCGGTTGAGCTCATTATCTGCATGTCTGTCCTTGGCTCTATCAGTGCAAGTACCCTTAACAATCTCAGACACAGCGAGAACTATATATGGAAAGAAAGGTCGTTCACTGGATATTCATCCCAATTGTAATGCTCCGCTGACAAGTTCCAAAGCGTTGTGACATTTTAAACCTTCGAAAATGGAGGTAAAATTAAGGGCAGGTGCCAAAGGATGGAACAAGTCTACCCGACGGGCCGACACCGGAGGAGCCATTAATTACAAACCGCGTGTTAAGTTGGCGAACGGAATGGGCAGGGATGGGTAAATGTTATTTGGATTTTGTGGAATACAACATTATAAACGCACACCTGGCCCTTGTGCCCTGACACATCAAGGCTGTGCATTTTGGCAGGTCACCACCTCATGACGCGAGCCAAGATTTAAATAGGACAAAAAAAAGAGCCATTTAAATTGTAATCCGATGAAGCAAAGTGAAACAACTTTTGGTGCTGCAACTAAATGAATGCGAATTTGGACAATTAGTGGCAAGCCACCCCATATTAGCTGGCGCTGTTTGGAAATGGAGTCTTTCTGACAGCAGATTTGAGGCATGTGAGGAATGGTTTAAACACACACATACACATATATATATATATATATATATATATATATATATATATATATATATATATATATATATATATATGCATGTTTGTTATTATTCTTGCGAGTGCTGGAAAAATGCCAGTAGAACCTGTTACGAGTGGAATAAATTGCTGTTATGTCTTCCGGCCTCACGCTTACCATTTCTCTCTCTGATTGCCTTTAGAAAGAACCCTCGGTGATTACTGGCAGCAGCGGTCGGTTCCCATGAAAACCAATTTGAAGGCACATTTTCGCGGTCACAAGGTTCTATTAACTTCAGCAGCGAGGAAGAAATCACAGGGTTTGAAAGCGCCGGTCTTATATTATATACTTCAACCATGGCGCCACAGAAATTATCGTACAATTTATGGAATTACTCTTCGCGAGCAGCTGTTATAACCATGTCGTCGGCGTGTACACAGAGTTGCTCTTTCTTCCATGCATCATAATCACACGCAGTGCTTTATCCAGAAGGGCTTTACCTGAGGGAGTCAAAACATTCCATGCGTTCCAGTGCAGGAGAAAAATCTCTCTTGGATGGGTTATAGGGCAGCTTGAGGAGTCACCGATGTCAGCCATCTTGGACAAGGTGGGGTCAGCTGGATAAACGAGTTCACAATCATTGATTGCTTTGTTCTATATTTATTGCAGTCCTGTGATGTCGATGCCTGTATCATAAATCTAGAAAGAACAGGTCACGCTTCCTGCTTGAGTCTCGTCATTTTTTTTTTTAAAGGGCACCTCACAAAATCTGTGATGAGCAGTTTGTTGTTGTCGTGCCATGATGATCCACCAGCAATTTAGGTTGAAATTACGAGTCTCTCTTGACAAGACTTTTTCAGATCAAGAAATATGTATCTACATGTGCATGACCTTGTGCGATGCGGTACTATGTAAGGTATGTACTCTGAGGAGAATTTTGTGTTCAAGTTGCGCAACAAACGTAGTGCGACGACACCATCAAGGATGCTGTTGCGTTGAAAAACAAGTCCTGTATTAGAACCTGGCAATTCATACGGTTTGATCTTTTGAGGCCGTTGGTGTCACATGACTTATTGCTGGTGGACATGCAGGAAGAACTGAATGAATCGTGTTGCAGCATTAAAATACACACGTCCATGTTTTCCACTTGACTCATTTATTACGTTGCACCAGGTTCGGACTTAGAGGTATGCGCACTCGCTTCTGAACTGTCTTGCCTGGGTTTGAATCTCGGCCCAGCTAGAAACTGTCATCGTGGTGTTTTGTAGGCAGGGTGAGGCATGAACGTGTGTGCTGCCCCTCGGACGGATGTTAAGTTGGGCGTGTCGTCTGTTGGCATTAGTTGATGAACTTTAATTATCCCAGAGTGTCCTTCACGATGAATAGACGAGCTACCATATTGCCAGTTCCATGGACAAATCGCAAATTCCTGCTCCAACATACAAGGGGAACTGCATCAGCACCACAGCTGTGTCCCCAGCAAAATGATATCACCTGCAGCCATGTGCTGTATAAAGAAGAATAAGAAGAGGAAGGAAGAAGAGGAAGGAAGAAGAGGAAGGAAGAAGAGGAAGGAAGAAGAGGAAGGAAGAAGAGGAAGAGGAAGAGGAAGAGGAAGAGGAAGAGGAAGAGGAAGAGGAAGAGGAAGAGGAAGAGGAAGAGGAAGAGGAAGAGGAAGAAGAAGAAGAAGAAGAAGGTTGTGGTTCAATTGAGAAAATTAAAGCTGAGAAAAAGTGACGAGAATGTAGGTTCATTGGGAAGAGTAGGGATAGAAAGTAAATGAGTATGGCGTTTGCGAGGACATCAAGTAGTCGGAGGGGTGGCGGGAGTAGTGGGACAAGTATGGAGTACATTGAACTGGAAGGAATAAAAAAAAACTCCTCCATCTTTGATTGCATAAAAGATGGCTCTGAGCTGTATTCCATCAGGAGACTTCATATAATGCTATCTATTTGCAATTATTCTTTATGCTATATGATGACAATTATGGATACAAGTTGTTGTCCTGTTCAGCTACATCGAGCTTTGGCAATGAATAAATAAAAAAAACACCTAGCATAGATCCAAGCCATTGGCACTCAGGGCTTGTTCTCATGGCATTGAGTACCGTATGGTACCAGAGATGCACACCATCTGAACAGGCCTGGTGGGTTGATGTTCACAGTCAGAATAAGCAATGACGATCCTGCAGCGCCTGGCTGAGAACTAATTAAAGAGTCTATCTGTGGCCGACCAAGCGAAATAATTTTTTTGACAAACGTTAATCATCCCATTCTCTGGGACACGTGGTCATCACTTCTTGGGTTTGAAGCGTTTTCACCAAAAGTTCATCCTGGCTGACGGCCTATCGAAAGAATGCGCGAAAGTGAAACATCTTCCTGCGGGAACGATTCAGTGGGTCCTTTCGGCACTCCGCCATTGCGGACCTTTCTTTCCAACGGAGGGCTCGCCAAGCGCTGTCAGTTGCTGGCAGGATGTATGTTCCATCACATCATTATCACCCATCACTGCACAAGCTGCCTGAAAGACCAGCCAGGAAGGGCCATCTGTGCAGCGCTGTTTAAAAGCCAGCATCTCCCCAGGCATTTCGATATGATGCGCCCATCTGTCTCTTTTCAGAGTTTCCAGCGGAAGAGACAATTCTGCGGAATAGCGTCCCACCTCAGTGATGCAGCTCTTTCCCCCACTAATCATGCCAGGTGTTTATGAACATCTTCAAAGATTCCTGAGCAGTTGGCTTAAAAAAAAAAGAAACAACAAGAAAAGAAAAGAAAAAGAAAAAGATGCAAAATGACAATAAGCGACTGATCCCAATTTTAAACGTTCACAGTCACGTTGGTTATTTGTGAGAAAGTCTCCTACCGTGATTTCTCCTTCCGAGAGAAACTCCGTCCTGGACATTAACAGAGCCTCGCCAGCTCTGACATCAATGATGCATGTGCCATTTATTATTCATCACGGATGTGCCGGATTACAAGTGAACAGCTTGTGTGAGTTGTGTGCTACCCGGTGCGTCGAGTTACAACAAAACGTTTATTTCATTTCACCACGTGAGTTAGGCCCAGGCCTGAGGCCTATCTCGGCACGCCGGAACCAGGAGCCTCGTTGGAGCCTTCTTCATGCCGCTAATTAGGTATCAGTGAAAGGTTAAAAGTCACTTCATCTTATTTGCACCATATAATGGCTCTTGCTGGCATGCAAACATTTTTCCTGACAGTAAGTCCTCAATCCAAGGGGTAATTTGCATGAGCAATTATTCAGAATTAAAGTCGAGCCTTAATAAGCTGGCTGCACGCCAGTAATCGGGATTTGCGAGATGAAATGTGTTTACATATTTATTCATTTAATTAAGCATCTCCAAAGAAACGTCTCGGTTGCAAATTAATTGCATATTCTTTTAAATGATGCTCTCAAGATATCTATAACGGAAGCAAACAAGCAGATCTCGTGCTCCTAAAATTGGCTCACGTTCTGATGATGAATGCGTAAAAAAAAAAAAAAAACCTCCTCTTGATTTATGGCATCGTTGTGAAAATTGTCGGCCACTGTACGTTATTGCAGGATTAAACTAGTTAATCAAGCACAAATTCACATCATTCTCAAAATGGGAGAACAACGGAGTCTGGCAAACAGAAAACCATGCAGAGTGTGGAATTTTGTTTGGTTGGCTTTGTCGCAACAGCCACAGCCAACTCAACACATTTTCCCCGGCAATCGTTCCTAAACCACACTGATGATCTCTCCTACCCCAAATGAGCCAATTGACAAGCATTCCACCTTTTCCAGGTTATTGTCATCCCGCACCCCTTCCCCCCCCCCCCCGCCACCTCTCTCCCTCACCGATTTTTGTTTGCCAGTTATCGGTTGGTTTGTTCCTTTAACGTTTCATCCCCACTTTCCCCTTCTTCTTCTTACTGTGTTTCATTCAGCTTGTTCACTCCCATGCATCCTTCTCCCCCTCTCCTTCATTTCACCCTCACTTCTATTCTGCCTATGCTGTTTCCCCTTTTCCAATATTGTTCCATCCCGTTCTGCTCTTTCCTCTTCCATGAGCCTCAACCATGTCTTCAAAAAATTGTGACGTTTCCAGTAAATTTCTCGTTTTTAAAAGACGTCTAATAATATTTTTTATAAAGCATTGCAGTGATGTCTGATCCAAATAATTTTAAAGCAATATATGTATTTGTATATTGTAATCAGTAACCAGAGAGTTGGTGTCAAAGCCACCCAATGCTTGCATGTTTATACATTTATCGTTTTTAAAAGACTAGTCGAATAATATTTTTTATAAAGCATTGCAGTGAAGTCTGATCCAACTAATTTTAAAGCAATATATGTGTTTGTATATTGTAAACTAGTACACATATTAAATGAATGGCAAGCGTCTAGTATAAACATGCGAGCATTGGGTTGCTTTGACATAATCTTAGGTTGAAATTAAAAAAAATTAAATCATTTGTTAATTTCAACTTCACTACACCAATAGTATACCCCAAAGAAACCTCCATGCCAAACATCAGCATCCTAGTTCACATATTAAATTAATGACAAGCTTCTAAAAAATAACTTGCACCAAAAACTTTAACGTTGATGTGCTACAAAAAAAGTTAAGTTCAAAACAGGTCAAAAATTTAAAACATTTGAAATTATTTTTTAATTTCAACTTCACTACATCAATAATATACCCCAAAGGAACCTCCATGCCAAATATCAGCATCCTAGTACACATATTAAATTAATGGCAAGCTTCTAAATAGCTTGCACCAAAAACTTTAACATTTTCACGCTCACGCTGACGCAGACGCTCATGCTCACGCCGGGGGTATCGCTATAGCTCTCTGTTCTTCGAACAGGTGAGCTAATAAAAAATAATCCCAATAGAAGAATCATGTTCCGGATTTAGTTTAAGAATCCTCAACAACGATGAACTTTCATTTCCCTCATCCCTCGTATGTCAATATGTTGGCAAATGTAGCATGTGTAACTGTATTGAAGTTTTTGCCTAGAGTGCCACCATTTGCTGCAATACTCTCTCATCTTGTGGTCTCAAGATAAATTTCCAAAATGACGAGGACTTCACAAAGAGAGAAATGAAATAGTACAACTAATATTTTAATTCTTCCTTAAAACGAGGGATTAGCATGTTGGTCTGGCTGTTATTGTGTGTGGGTTTCAGAAGGTGGAACAGAGCCCTTCGTGGTCGCTAAGTATTGCTATGTTTGTGGGGACGATGGAGGAATTTCAAAGCAACGGTCAGATTGTATAGAGTATCATGGTCTGTGGACGAGCAGGAGACATTTCGATGTAATTTAAGTAGGGAAACTGTCACCTCAAGTTGTTCCATTTCACCGCACGAGGGGGTGGTCATCACACACGTCGGTATTAAGGCTAATTTCTCCCAGTACATGATTTCCCCCGTGACCTTTTCTGATGTTTTTCCATTTGCAAGACCGGATATAAAAAGGAATCACGTCCTTAAAACAACAACTTAGCGGAACGTGCCAAGCAGGTGAAACCCCTCCTCCAGTAATGACAACTAGCAAAGCATGCCCCTGGGGTGGATGATAGATGGGCGTGACGTAAGGAGGATGAGAGACAAGGGGAGAAGCGATGGCGGTTGAAAGAGAAGGGCATTACGGCTGGCTTTCCCTTGACACCGTGAAGAAGGCTGCACGATTCTTGTGGTCATCCTGGGGTGAATTTGTACATGCGCTGGAGAATATTGCTAGCCATTACTGTATGGTTGTCGCGAAGCGTGTATGTTTCTGGGAAGAGAAGAAGAGTGCATCTCTCAGCAATAACTCGGCATGAGCCCATCGTGTGTTCAAGGAGGAAGGCAGGCCATCATGGCGAGTGGATCTGGTATAGAGACGAGGATTGAGGCAGAATCGGCAGTCAGGACAAAAACATGAGCGTGAATGGAGGTTCAGTGAGCAACGGGATTGAGACAGAGGCTCTGGCTGGCTGCCCTCGACATGACGCAGTGCAAATCCTCTTGTTCGTTTGTGTGAATTTGCACGAGTGATGGAGCAAGATGCTAGCCATTGACTGTTCGGCTGGGCGGTGTGAGACCGCGCCTCGGACCCTCGTGTTGTGCCATCGGGGAAGAAGGCGGCGCCATTTTGCAGAGGAGCAGCGTCAGCAAGTGTGATCGTGAAAAGAAGCTGCACAGCGGTTTCTGAGCCCTGGTGTTGAATATCACTGCCCGGATTGCCTCCTATATGTTTCCCGCCCAGAGAGCAGATTGGCACTATTTTGTGGGCTCCCCACGCAGGATGACGCGGGTTCGATCATCAAGCTTTAAAAGATCACTTCTGGACCCGCAGCTAAGTACCAGAATAAAGGAGGGGGGTTTTTTTCTCCTTGTTCATTTTTGTGCCTGTGTGAAGAAGCACCTTTACTTTAGTCTGTAATTTACCTCACATTTGATTTATTTCCATTTTGAATATTTGATGTAGTTCCATTATGAATATTTGATTTATGATCATTAAACTTCTATTTATTAAAGATTGCTTTTGTCTGTGTATTTGCTGTGGGTTTGAGTACAAACCCTTGTCCCCCATCCTGGTGAATGCGTCTGGTACATGCTTTGCTGCCCCCGTCCCGCGTACGCTATAATCTCCAAGGATCACGTGTTCACCTCCAAGGTACAACTGTTTGGCGATCCGTCCAGGTCGGTGTTAACCCCCCTGGACACGACAGTATTCACCTATGTGTGTGCGTGCATATATGCAACTAGACAGAAATTATTTCCACACATAAACCATTAACTAAATTTATCACATGCAGGCTCATTTATGGATACAAGACAGACAAAATAAGACAGGATTGATGAGGAAGAGGCTTTATTGGTCTTCTCATTTGTGGGATGTCGGGAGGCTCAATGTGAGTGCCAGATCAGGCTCTCCACTCATGTGGGAAGTTCCCACCTTTGTCTCCCCTCCTCCAGGAGCTCTTGGTGCCAACTTAATCACTCTTCGTGACTGTGCTCAGCTATGCGCTGACCTACTCCTGTTGACTACTCACACCTGGCTTAGGCCAAAGTCACATTTGCTCTACGGCTAGGATACGGCGGCCGTACCCCCCCTGAATTGACAGAAATGTGCGGCGGCCGCAGAGTTTCTGAGGTGGCCTCAGGGTGGCCCTACACCCTATGGCTACCTTTTACAGGCCGTAGGGGTCGCCGTGGAATTATAGCGCGGAGTTATAACTTTTTTCATTTCTACGTTGGCCGTAGCAACTCGACAAGCCATAGCCGTGACGTATATGTGTTCCACGTCGACCGTACGTAGGGCGTACAGTGGGCTTGCATTAATCGTGCGGTTGCCGTAGGCTCTTATCAATGAAAAATGAATTTTGCCAACCCCCAAAAAATTACGGTGGCCGCACTATTTCCACGGTCGCCGTACGGTGGCCTTGCGGTCTATGTGACTACCTGCAGGCAAAGCAGGGTCGACGCACGGTTCCCCTACGCCCGCCGTGCGTCCTACGTACGGCCTCCGTGGCAGTCTGCGTCGACCGTGCATCCACCGTGCGCTACCGCTAGAGATCGGAGTATAGGTGTTTGCCACCAGTGTTGGGCAAAAAGCGATAATCCGATAACAGATAATTATCGAAGTTTACTTTTTTTATTGGACTATTATCGGAAGTTAACTACCATTTATCGTTATCGGACCAGTTAACGTCCGATAACTCGATTTTTTATTCCAATAATGTCCGTTATTTTTCTGTCCGCTAACATTTTTATCGTTTCCGGGTCGCATTTCGCCGTTTCCGGGTCGCATGTACTTGGTGTGTTTGTAAGTTCGTGCGTCTCATTTTTTAATTAACAGTGCCTTCCTGTTTGTGTGTGCAGCATTGTGCGGACCTATTCCCGTTACTCATTCGGTAATTCCCACCTATTCCCAGCAGCATCCGCAGGTAGCCCAGCCTCTGCCGTTGAGGGACAACCAACACCATCTGTATATAACCTGGTCCACAATCTATACGACAGATATGAGATATGATCTACATATGAAAAAGAACTGGTATATATACCCACTCGTTACCGTCCGTCTGGCCACACGCTCGCCTTGGGGTCCCCCTGCAGTCGCCTTGCGGGCACCTTGAGGCAACCTTTCGTCTGCCTTGACAATTCTATGGCCGCCGCAGGGACGCCCTAACGTCACCGTGCGACATCAAATCAAAGACCGTACGGCACCCCCAGGATTTCGGTCTCCACAATTTCTAAATACCCCGTGCGGCTACCCGAAAAATAAAAACATATGTGACGGCTACATTGTGTGACCGTGGAAATACTGCTGCCGCCCTATAATTGCTAGTGGCCATAGATTTTGTAGACCCTACGGCCGTCGAGCCAAATGTGACTTAGCCCTTACTCTCAACTACCCACTCCCCTCCTGATGATTCTCGAGCATCTTGTTTGTAGAACCACCGCCTGTGGCCTTCTGGTGTGAGGGTTCCCTCCACCCCTAGAGAGCCGCACACATGCTCCTGTGGCAAAAAAGCCGCTTAAGTGATTCCCCTATGTGGGCCTCGCACACATGGAATGACTATCTCGACGCGGAATGTGTGAGGCTCGCACACATGGACACGCTATGTTCACAGGGAACTTGTGGGGAAAGTGGAAATGACAATGGGGAATGATTAAGTATTAATTACAGAGGGAAAAGAGACAGACACGGGGCTTTGAAGCAAGGAGCTTCTCAGCCATGCAATCCTAGTCATTGCTAACGAGGGTTACAAAACGAGCCGAGGAAGAACTTTGTACGAAGGAGGATTCCCAGTCGGCGACTGGCTTTGGAGGCGAGGTTTGAAATGTGGCTTTCCTAGGAAAGGTCATGGCAGATAGTTAGACCCAGACGCTTGAAAGAAATGACTTCTTCCAGAGGATTGTTGAGAAAGTGGATGGGGGGGGGGGTGGGGGTTCAAAATGGTCCGTTCGAAGAGACGTAGTGTGAGTGTGAGATTTGTCCGGATTGAAAGACATGTTCCACGTGTTGGACCAGTTTGTGATTTTATCCAGATCAGCAGTAAGCGAAGAAGCTGCTGCTTGCTGGTCTGAGGGATGACCGATGGCAGAGGGTGGAGTCATCAGCAAAGAGATAGAGAGGATTTTCCAGAAAGTCGGAGAGATCATTGATGAAAACCAGAAAAATAACAGGGCCCAGAACACCAACTTGAGGAACTCCAGCGTGGACAGGAAGGGGGGATGAAAGAACTCCATTTAGGGCCACACATTGACTGAGATAGGAGAGGAAGTCTGCAGGCAATTAGTGGAGATGGCCTTGGATACCATAGGAAGAGAGTTTGGTGAGCAGGGCAGGGTGCCAGACTGTCAAAAGCACGTGATATGTCTCTGGATATGGCTCTGATTTCATGTCCGGCATGAGAACCTCCATCCATTGTTGGGAGAGCAGAAGCAGCATATCCCGGGTAGAGTGACCTGGTCTGAAACCAAATTGATGATCAGAAATCAAGCCATTGAAGAGGAGGAAGGATTTGATGTCTGAAGTGATGATGGATTCCATAACCCTGCTGATGATTGGGAGAAGGCTGATTGGTCTGCAGTTGCAGGGATCTGTTTTTGCACCTTTTTGTGCAGGGCAGTGATGTTTGCTGATTTCCAAGCAGATAGCAGATTACCTTGAGCAAATGATTGGGTGAATAGAACAGAGAGAGTGAGCAAGAGCAGAAGAGCAGGCTTTGAGGACACGTGGGCTGATGCCGTCTGGACCGGTTGCAGAATCTGAGTCGAGGTTTGACAGCAAGCTCTCCACCTTGTCAGAAGAAAAGGACACAGAGTCCAGGGACAGTTGGGTGCGACTGGGTCAGGTGGGTAGAGAAAGTGATGGGTTTTGGAAACAACATTTAGCTGCAAACACCGAGTTTAGACATTCAGCTTTTTCACGTGCGGTATCAGCAGTGCTGCCATTTGAGGTAAGGGAGGGGATGGAGGAGGAACATACACCAGAAACAGATTTGATTAGATGCCACCAGGATTTTGAGGTGGGAGAGAGGTTTGAAATTTCAGTCTTGAGCTAAGAAAGATGTTGCTTTCTGGCTCTCCTGAGGGTGGATACACACTTGTTCCGAGCTTTATGGAAGGAACTGAGATTGCCCTCAGTTGGGTTTGCTTTTCATGAGGCAAAGGCAAGTTGTTTCAGGACAACTGCCTCACCACAAGCTTCAGTGAATCAAGGGCGGGAGGAAGGGTAGAACAACTGAAGACGAGAGGGGATAAATCTGTGCATGAGGGAGAGCAAGTTTCTTTGAAAGAATTCCCAGGATGTGTGATGTTGGAGAAAGTAGCGATAGGAGACCAGTCTATAAGTTTGAGGGCTGCTTGGAGACCATGCCAGTTGGCTTGAGTGAAATGCCAGACTCGACGGCGGTGAGGTGGTTCTCTGATAATAGCCAGAGAGATGTCCACTTTGACAAGGACGTGGTCAGAAGAACCGATTGGAGCGAAGGAAGAGCAGCAGATATTGTCAGGGAAATTTTTCAAAATCAGATCCAGAAGAGATGGAGTACTATTGGTTGAGATCTGGGTCGGGAAGTTAACCGATTGAGTCAGTCCCAATGAGTCGCAGAAAGCTTTTGCTGAGGTGCCATGACAGGTGAGAGAGTTACCCACACCGAGCCAACTGTCATGATGACAATTGAAGTCGCCACATATGAGGAAGAGAGAGTTTGAATGAGAAGATAGAAGTTGGTCCATGTTTTCAGATAGTGACGTGTAGATGGAGTCATCACTGTTAGGTGGATGGTACAGTACACATATAAACATGAGGTGGGAGTGGAGGGAAGCCGTAGCCAGAGGTATTCCTGGGGGTATGGAGGAGTGAGGGCAGTGCATGGAGAGTGAGGAATAGAGTCTTTGATGAAGAGAGCAACTCCTCCACCAGGGCGAGGCTCAGGTCTGTCAAACCGGAGGAGGGAGTAACCGGGGAGAGATACTTGGGAGTCAGACACGTCTTGGGGGAGGAAATTTTCTGTTAGGCAGATGATGTCTGGTTTGTCAGTTGCAACCTGTATGAAAAGATCTGAAAGGTTTGAGCGAAGGCCCCGGATATTTGAGGTCTATACTTTTAATGAAGAGGTAGGGGAGGAGGTTTCGGGTGCAGGGGGTGGGGGGGGAGTGGGAGGGTAGGACAAGGGACAGGGGGGGGGGAGGTAAGGAGGGTTGTTGAAAAAGTGTGGGGGATTGCAGAATAGCTAGGGGAGGGTGCCAAATTAGCAGGAGAAAAACCTCTGTGATGCTGGGGGAGAGGGGGACTAGAGAGGGGGCAGAAGGCAGTTGAGGATTTGAGCAGGTGGAGTGAAGAGATGGAGGTGAGAGGGCAGTGGAAGGAGGCAGTTTTGTGGATGGGAGGGGGGCAACTTTGGGAAGGATGAGTGAGGGGGATGAATGGTGGGAGAAAGGTGATGGGGGAGTTTTTGAGAGAGGTGAGAGGGAGGCTTGAAGGTAGAAGAGTGGGATGGTTGCTTTGAGAGTGAGGGGTGAGAGGAGTGAGTTGGCACTGAAGTTGGAAAAAAAAGAATGGTTGATGGAAAGCGAACATTCATAGCAAACTGGGGTTTTTAAAAGTTTTATGTCAGTTATGCGATTAACCACATTTCTTGAGGGATGCAATAAAGGCGAATTCAGAGAATAGAGAGAAGAAACGCTGTAACAGTTGGATTTTTTAGGCAAGGTATGAAGGAAAGGTCGAATTGAGAGCAGTCTGTTTAAATAGCAGAAGAGTAATGCCTTATGATACAGTAAAGAGTACCACATGTGTGAAAGAGGAAGATGAAGCATTATGAGAGATAGTTTTTGTTATTAATATTAATATTTGAGAGAGTTTTCAACAGATGAGGTCATGGAAGTGTTATCGAAAAAATAGAGGAAGAAGAAGAGGAAGAAGAAGAGAAGATAAAGAAGAAGAAGAAGAATCGGAGAAAGGTCGCGTTTTTTTTTTTAATTTAAGATAAGAAATAGAGGGATTAGTTGGGAGGGATGGGGGACGTTAAGAAAGTGGGAAAGATATAAATTGAAGATAATGGGGAGAAAAAACAAATAAACACGATCGTGCACCGAGCGGGACAAAGGGTAGGCCTCAAGCCTCAAGGGTAGGCCTCAAGCACCCAGTAAGACGAGTTCGATGAAATCTCACAAATAGCACGATTTTTGAAACAAAACCGAACTAGCAACACACAGTAACATGTAGGTGAGAAAATAAACAGTTAAAACGGGATAAATAACGACCGGAAACTTAACTTTGAAATCGTCAGCAGGGAGCCCCGAAGGAGACCTGCCAAAGGCTCCAAACCCAGAACCGGAAGTCCGAACCCAGAAATTATGCTTTCATGAAGAGATAACCAATTAATAATTAAACCCTCATTAACCCCTGAGTCTTTTTCATAACTTTATTTTCCTGAATTTAACTTAGCAACTTGTGTGGTCGACTTTACCTACCAAGAGTATATATCGAGCAGGACAAAAAGGGTTTACAAGAAGAAAACTTCTTTTGTGACAATTTTTTCCAACAATTTCACAATATTTATTTCCACAGAAAACCACCTCCATATCATATCAGGGATATTACTTAAGCAAGGCAGGGGTGGGTAGGGGGAAGAGGGATTGGGGGTCGAGGGAGAGGGCAGGGACCAAAAATTCCATCACTTTTGAGTTAGTAATCACATATATATATATATATATATATATATATATATATATATATATATATATATATATATATATATATATATATATATATATACATATACATATATAAATGACTCCTTGTATTTTACAGTAACATAAGCTTACTGAACAATCGTCCGTATTTAATTTTGCTACATCTTTACTGGACTCTAACTCTCAGATCAACCCTCGTGCTGATGGTAAAAGTATCGGAATAGAAATATAATTGGAGCAGCATTTTGTACTTTATCCTTGTTAAATACAATGAGAGCACACAGCCAGTTTCCAGCCAGCATTTTATTGCAGGGAATGAAGATAATCATGTGTACAAAATTCCAGTAATCTCAACACTCAGGTGCTGGCATGTACCATACATGCTGCTCAGGTGCTGGCATGTACCATCCATGCTGCTCAGGTGCTGGCATGTACCATCCATGCCACTCAGGTTCTGGCATGCACCATCCGTGCCACTCAGGTGCTGACATGTACCATCCATGCTGCTCAGTTGCTGGCATGTACCATCCGTGCCACTCAGGTGCTGGCATGCACCATCCGTGCCACTCAGGTGTTGGCATGTACCATCCATGCCACTCAGGTCCTGGCATGTACCTTTCGTGACACTCAGCTGCTGGCATGTACTATTGTGCCGCTCAGGTGCTGGCATGTACCATTCGTGCCACTCAGGTACTGGCATGTACAAGTGGAATGGCCACCAAGCTGTACAGTCAGACCCACTTGTATGTTTAACTAATGAAGCTAATTTGATTCAGTTTGAAATCTCGGTAGTTAATTATTTTCCGCTCACGCTCGCCGATACCCCTGTGGTAGTTATTTAATTCCGACCAAAAAAAAACTTTCTTACTCTCTTTACTTGTCCAGGTCACGACGAAAGGAAAGGGCTGCAGATGCAGCAGCTTGATATTTCAAATTGGGTTGACCCCAGGCAGCCAGCGATCCATCTACCGCTGGGCACATCACAAGAAGTCTCTGTGAAGTTGTCGCATGTAATCTTTGCAAGAACATACATCGCCGCATTGCACGGGAGATCGCTAACCCTGCGTGACTTGCCATTTCTCAAGTCCACTCCAAGGTGACCTTCCATCAGGACAATAAATCTAGCATCTCCAGTGAGGCCAATGAAATCAGATTGCGGTGTCATGTGAATCTATTGTAGCGAGGCAAATTTACCTTGCTTGTGCCCAGGTTGTCATACTCGGGTCGTGGATGCTTACTTAGCATACAAACAAGCCCTGTGGAATATGATGGTGCCCCCTCTTTTGTAAGAAATAAGTGACTTTCACCGGGTGAGAAAAAAAATATTCATTGTATCTATCTGTTGCTCATTGTGTTCCTGACAAGGAATCGAAGGCTTCTGCAGTCAATGCCAGGCTAAGGGCACCTTTACATTATACCACCCATACGGTGATTTTGATTACATATTGAATTGCGGAGACAATGTAAACGTCATTAAACTGATCCAAGATATATAATCATTTCATCGATATTCCTTGAAATTTATATTTATCAAACCATCAAAAATTATTATCGTTTAATTGTCTGCATTTCGGTTCTGAGCCAATGTTAAACGAGAGAAAGATTTTGCATTGCAATACCCACAATCCTTCGGAATTGGACATTAAGCTGGCTGTCCAGTGTACAGCCCTATATGTTTATCGAGATTGCTATGTCTTAGATTATTTAATGAAACAACAGGCCTTGTGTATTGAGAGCTATGATAAATCGAGAATACCTATCTCTGGCAGGTGTATTCATGCCGCACTCTTCTTTTTAGCAGTTGAGCAGCCCAATCCATCCATCTATCTTTATAATGCATGCATTTAACTGGGATTCAATTAGCGAGTTGCATTGCTGGTTGAATCATTGCAGCGGCGTGGTGATGACGCTGATAAAATGCCAGTTGGATTGCTGAGATTTGGGCAGGAATTTACAATTGGACAAGGGCAGGGTACCGATACACAACGAGTCTGACAGAACAGCGTAGAGGTCGTGCACCTGTCTTTGAGCTGTCTGGTCTGGGTTAGAATCCCGAAACCGACTATAAACTGTCGGTTTGGGGCTTCGCACTTCGCAGGAAGGGCGTTGCGTCATAAAGTGTGTCATCCCTCTGTCGTCTTTCGCGAAGAGTCGCCAAGTTATCGCCAGCTCCTTGGACAAATTACAAATTATTGTCACCTTTAGTCGAACGTCAGGCCTGGCCGACAGGTTCATGAAAGACAAGTGCAAAAAAAAATAACGTTACCTGCAGGATCCCCACAAGGTGGTGCGAATAATTGGGGAGATTGTTGTTCGCGAATGCACGTTGGACTCTGATTCACTTCTCAATTCGCCTTGCTGGTTGCATCATTATCGAGGCGCGGCTTGCCATTCGAGCAGGAATTTGCAATTTGTTTCAGGGTGCCAGCGATAACTCGCCTCCTCTTCATAGGAGACAGTGGGATCTTTAAGTTCCACAAAATATTTATAACGTACAGGACACCAAGCTGAAGGTCCAACCGAGGGATGACGAACACATTGATGTGGCACCCTGCATGCAGAGCACCACAGAATGACAGTTCATAGCTCGGCTGAGTAAATTGGGGCTGTTTAAATAAGTCGTAGTAGTAGTAACAAATTTAAAGTTATAACTTATGGAGAAACGATCTATTCAAAACGAGTTCCTTCACTCCTAAGTATTTGTGAGCCCAGAGATTTTCATAGCGCCTCCAGGTGGAACGTCCTGGGAGAGTTTTTGCTAAATTTATTCCTGCACAGACATTGAATGGTATTATTTGGAGATATCCATAAGCCTTGTGTGAAAATGCAGAATAAATCTTTCTCCATGTCGATGGATTGCGCTCCCAATGTTTGAGATACTGTATAAACCGTGTAGTTAGTTGGTGGATCGACAATCCCTGACGTGCAACCCATGAATGTGTTTTCACATCATACCTTTCACACATCTGGCAGACCGTGTCGAGATTTTTTTTTTTTTTAAAGACACTTTAATCATATCGTTTGTTGGAACTCGTGGCAGTTTGGTGACCTTTCCACATCATTTTCCTTCTTGCTACTTGCAAAGGGCAAATTTCATTTGATATCTGTTTTTGTTTGTATTGACAACGCAGAGATAAGTTCCTATTTTTTTTTATCAGTACATTAAATCATGGGCAAATTGCACTCCTGAAATTTGAGCTTTCATTCTTTTGATTATTCATTAATTTATATCATTATTAAATTATTAACGGAATTAACGTGTGGCTGTTAAAATAGTAGGTCATTGTGGAGGGAGCTCGCGTTTTCTCTCGTCCTGTTCTCCCCCGCACTCGTCCTCTCCCCATCTATCGTTGTGTCCCCCTCTCTAATGGCCCCACCGATTACACCTTCTTGTGAGGTGGGCCAGGGAAAGTTTTTGGCCCAAGCCTTTTCACAAACTGACTGCCCTGGCTTTCCGTGCCCAGAGATTTTTGCCAAGAGGGTGGGCATGAATTTGGAATTTGTTCAGGGTGCCGCCGATTACTCGCCTACTCTTCGTGAAAGAGAACGTGGTGTCTTTATCGTCCACCAAATTATACTAGCAAAGAAGACACCAAGCTTAATGCATGTCTGAGGGACAGTGCACCTTGTGATGCAACACCCTACCTGTGAAACACCGATCTGACAGTTATAGTCTGGTTGGGAATCTAACCAAGACGAGACAACACATCGGTAAGTGTGCTACCTCTGCACCATCCTTTTGGACAGTTTGAAATATCCCTATGCCTTAAAAAAAATTCTCACATGATGATACTGCAATTAATAGTGTGGTTAGCGATGTCTATGAAAGTCCCACGTGAGATTGGCTTACCTAAGTTGTCAACTTAGCAGTCATGGCCACTGTGAGGTAGTTAATTAGTCCAATATGATAACCCAAACAAGGTTTAATAAACAAGTTCTTCCTGCTGAAGTGACCTAATTAATTAGCTCTGAAATTTCATTTTATCTTCTTGTTTTCTTTGAATTACATGCACCTGGACTTCACCAAACAGGTATATCCCAGT
>NC_140971.1:48769329-48809329 GCF_056783735.1 Eptatretus burgeri
GGACATTTATTCACTATCTACACGTATACAGGCAAGGCAGTCATGCACTGTACAAGAAACAAATATAAAGCGTTATCACCGACTCCAATGAGAATGTACATGCACAGCCACTTCACAGTTTTACTTAACAGACGGCGCCACGACAACATTCATTCAAAACACCCAAAAGAAACACAAGAAAAGACCCCTCACAGACAAGGGGGTCAGGCTGGACCACTTGGGTCTTTATGGCACGGGACCTGGGAGACCGAACGGGTCCCGCGAGACTGTAGCAGGTTACCTGCACCCTCGAGGTGCCTCGATGGTAGGCGAGCTCTCTCTGGCACTCTCCCCCACGGACGCGCAGGTTCGCGCCCCACAGCCGGCAGAGCTGCGCCTCCCGTCCGTGTCTCCGGTACGTCGCCCGGACTCTCCACCGACCCACGCCTCTGGTGTACGGGTCGCTCCACAGACCCAGAGACCAAGAGACCAAGACAAGACCAGACCAAGAGAAGTGTGCAAAACGAAGAGGAGACCAGACCAGGAGAAGAGCGCCAACGAAGGGGAGGAGACCAGACCAGGAGAAGAGCGCCAACGAAGAGGAGGAGGAGACCAGACCAGGAGAAGAGCGCCAACGAAGAAGAGGAGGAGAGGAAACGGCTCGCGGCTGTTCGCCTTATAAAGCCTGAGGCTCCGCACTTCGCCCCTCCCCGTTTTCAGCTCCGCCTCCCTTTGAGAAGCTTCTCGAAAAGGGGCGTTTCTCAACTGCAACCGCCTCATTCCTCGTATCCACCAATCGCGAGCGAGCTGCCTCCTTCTTCTTGTCACACCAGCCTCGGAGAAAAAAGGCGGTAAAAAACCCACACTCACCATTGGAGGTTTCTTTTTCTCCTCTTTTACACCCGCGTTCTCGGACCCTTTTGAACGCGGAAAGGGTCGTAGCGTGGTCTGTGGAGGATGGCGTTTGCAAGCTGGTGTAGTGGCGAAGATGGTTAAATGGTGGTGGTGTTGTTGTGGCGAACGTAGCGTGGCTGGAGTTGTGGCGTAGTTGGGGTGGTTGTGTTGTTGGCGTCGTGTTTTGTTGTAATGGTGGGCGAGATATGTCGGTTCAAAATAACGATAGAGAAAGAAAAACACTATCTCAAAGGGTCGCAGCCCGGTGAACACGAATAAATTCCCATTAAACAACGGTGGGGAAATCTAACTGAACACGGACTTATCGGCATAACTAACTAAGGACGTATATGGTGTTCTGCGAATTTCCACAGCCGTAACACTACCCCCACCCCTTTTCACAGACTCGTCCCAAAACGTCGAATTTTCATGTGCCATCATGTGTAAGTTTTCCGCTAGTACAATTTACCTTAGGATCCTTGAGGGTGACATTCAGTGTGTTCGTGTCTCCAAAAATAAATAACCTAAGGACTGAGTAACTAAGTAAACAAACCCACTCATGCAGACGACTTAACTACATTGCGGCACTACGACAAACATGCAGGGGGCGCAACTCATTTACATTTACATCTTTAAACTTAACCTTATAATTGTACACAACACCATGGCCCAGGATCTATGGACTCTGCGGAAAAAGAAGCAAAAGTCACAAACAGGGAGCCAGGCTGCTCAAGCGCAGTCCGAGGCCTCCCCCTTTTTAAATGAACGCAGTGAACAAAAGTGGTGCAAGGGCCGCCAGTGCAGTCCCATGTTGCGGCTGCCAACAGGGCAGTCCTTGCAGCTTGCACGATGATCCTGGCGCACATGGTAATGGACAGGGGCAAATGCACAACAAGGGCCGCAGGCATGGGGTCATGGCAACGGCAGGCAGACGAGGCATGGCATGGCAAAACAAGGCCGTTGTAGCAACTGCCGGCAGATGAAGTAGCCGGCCCAGGCCTCGTAGCAAACAGCCAGCAGACGATCCGACTGGCACAGGCCTTGCAGTAAACAGCCGGCAGACGGAGTTGGCCGGGCTCTTGTCTTGTTCAAGGAGGTTGGTGGAGGGAGTGTGGTGGTGCTGGCCACTCGGAAGGTGGACTCGGACCTACCCCACTGTCTCCCTCCCAACCTATCGCCTTTGCCTGTCTCTGTCCATAACCACTCCCTTAATTTGCAAAAACCAATTTAGCCCCAACTTATTTTTTTGTTTTATTTTTGTTTTTATTTTTACTTCGCAATTTAAATCCTTCTCCTCACCCCCTTTATTGTCTCAGTTCGGCTAACCTATCCTGTCCTAGTCTACTCCCAACCCCTACGTTCCCTTCCTGGAGGGGAATAAAGGAGAGCTAGCGTCCTGTGTCGAGGCCCAAAGGAGCCTCAGAATGGCCTCCTCAGATATCAGCGATATTTAACCCAAAGTGGGTCCAGCGGCCCACAACGAGCGAAGGAATGGATGGTGTGGAGGGGTTCACTTCCTATCTACCCTAACATTTATTCCTTAAACTACCCTGGGGCTTTCAACAAGCGCCTTTCGCTCAAACTATCGGTTCCAACAACCAAGATTCCCGTCGCCTGTGTTGGTGTCCTCACAATTTTGGGCCTTGCCCTCTAATTTTCTTCTCGTGCCCTTGCACAGTCTCATGGCTGGGACGCGTGGCTCCCTTGGCAGGAACTACCCTCTGCCGATTCTCCAACGATGGCACCCCCGGGCACGACACTGCCTCCGAGCCTAGCAGCTCCCTAAACACCGGGGAGTGCCCTCCATGGTGACTCCCCACCGACGCTCACGTGGCAGGCTGGCACCCCAGGCCCCTTTCCTGTGTGCCCGTGCCCACGACACTGCCCACGTGGCCGATGGCGCCCCGGGCCCCCGCATCATGCGGGCGCACCCGTGCCCACTACGCTATGCCGGCCCCCATTGGACCCTTGGCCTACTGCGGCTGACGATCCCGGAGCCCGGGGTACCCACTCAGCGATACTCACCGTTTGCAGCCACGCTCCCAGCCCGTCAACAGGGTTCCTGCACCCCTCCAAATGGGTATCGAGCCTACATTCCCACCAACAGCAAAACGACCTCCATTGTCAATTTACCTACCCCTCTAACTCACATTACTCTGACCCCGGGGTCCCTTGGACGGAAATCACTCCTCCCCCCAATCATTCATCGCACCATGCATTCCACAATCACCCCATACACTCAGACCCGCTGGCCTCACTCACTCAACATGTTTACACTTCACTCTTTTTCAACTCTCACATTGCTGATCACTGCCATTCTTCTGACTAAATCCCCTAACTACCTCGTGCTCCCTCGTCATCCCTTACACTATAGCACGTTCCTTTTAATCTACGTAGCTAAGCTACTTCCCCACTACACACTCACAGTCTGTCACTGTCCTCAAAATAATCATTTCCCATCCTAAATCTCACTGCATCCCTCTAAAGATCTGATTCATTAACTACCAATCCAAAACATGAAACTACCAATTCATGTTTCATTCCACGGGCCCCATGAGGACTTACCCCTGCCCCATGAAGCCGGTCTTGCGAAGCTAACCCATCCCCCTTCCTAGTGGTATCCTGTGCCCAATACAAGGGGTCTTCCACCCCTGCCTCAGGAATCCTGTTCACCCAAACCGAGGCCTGCTTGGCTCTACTTTTATTTTCATCACGCAGCACCAACGCGGCAGTTCGCAACCTGCGCACCAGCATGCCAATTCACAACTCGCGCACCTTTTGCGTGACGTCATGGCGGCCATTCGCGCTTCGCGCACCTCGTCCCACTTGGACGGTACCATCCGGCAGGGATTCACCCTCCTGCCGGATTCCAACCACATGTGCAGCCATGACGTCACCCTGCACATCCCAAAGCAAGCCACGCATTTTGAGGGGTTCCCCACGCGAACACATGTGCTCTGCTTGTCGGAGCTTTTACAAACACGCTCGCGTGGAGAACCCATCCGTTCCAAATCCATTATCCAGCCTAGCTTTTGTCCATCCACGGGATTGGCTAACATCCACCGCTAGCGTTTCCGGACCGGGTTTCACTCGCGCAGCCAAGCACGTGGTAGCCTCATGCACAGCACGGCACGAACCTCGCGCTCGCTGCTGTGCCAACCCGGCACGGTGCTCAATACAGCTACGGCCGCTACCCGGCCCTTGTCCCTCTGTCGCCGTCATCCTCTCCATTCAATCCACGCGCTCAAACTCCCGCGTGTATCGAGACACACACCTCACCATTACACTCACTCTCGGAGATGCGGCTGCCTGCTCGCGCATGCCCACCATCATCTCCCTCACACACGCTGTCTCTCTCACACTCCGTGCTTCACTCACACAGACCCTTTCACTCACACACACCATACTACTCACACACGCGGTGATACTCACACGCGGTGTTTCACTTACACACGGGGTTTCTATCACACACACCCCTTCACTCACGCACGGTGTGCTGGGAAGCACACATTTTACCACACTTGTAAGCACACACACTTCGACATCACACACACTGGGACCACACGCGTAACCACACCACTCACACATGGGGTCTCTCTCACACACGGGGTCTCTGTCACACACAGTGCGCTGGAAGGCACGCATTTCGGCTCACTCGCAACCACGCACACCGGGACACTCACGCTGGGGAATCGTGTCACCACAAGGGTTCCTTTGGGCCTCCATACCCCCCAAGCTCCTCGTGCACCCGTTCGCAGCACTCACCCCCTCTAACTCGCTTGACATGACTGAACTCACCTGGTCGCGATCAGTTTCAAGGGAGAATAGCGTCTCCCTCCATTCCCGAAGGAGGCTATCCAGCTGCTTGCACCGGGTCACAACACGTTCTGCCAGCTCACCCCATTAAGCCTCGCTACCTCTGTGTGTGTGTTCGTCCTTAGGTCCTTTTAATCCACCCTCTATCTCCCGTGTCTCTGTTTCCGTGACTATTTGCATTTTTTCCTGGCTCCATTTTCCTTCACATTTGAGTTGTTCTTCCTCTCAGAGCCCCACTAGGTGTTCGTTATCTTTCCGGAGCTTTTCCATCTCTGTGGACTCAAATTTTGCTCTCTCCTTGAGTTGATTAATTTCAAACTCATATTGTTTTTGTTTTCTACCCCACCATCTCTCATGCTCCTCATGGTTCAATGTCATAGTTTCCTTCAATTGGCCAAGCTCCTTTTGTTGTTTCGTTCATTGTTCTTTCATTATCTCTGCGTACCTCAACCTTGATTTCTCCTTAAGTTTTTCTTGTCCTTCTTTTTGTTTCATTCCTTGTTCTTTCACGAACTCCACGTACCTCAACCTTGCTTTCTGTTTTAGTTGTTCTTTTCTTTCTTTTTTAATTTCTTTCACCCCCTGTCCCTCATTCTTTAATCTCATCGTTTCCTTCAATTGGTTGATTTCTTTTTCCTGTTTCAGTCATTGCTCTTTCACTATCTCCTCGTACTCCATCCTTTCCTTTTCCTTTTCTTGTTCAACCTCAAATTCATACTGTTTTTGTTTTTTATACCACTGTCTCTCTTGTTCTTCCCTGTCCAATCTCGTTGTCTCCTTCAATTGACTGATTTCTCCTTCCTGCTTCATTCCTTGCTCCTTCACTTTCTCCTCGTACTCCACCCTATTTTTTCCCTTTTGTCGTTCAGTTTCAAATTCATACTCTTTTTGTTTTCCATTCCACTGTTCTTCTCGTTATTCCTTCTCCAATCTCGTTGTTTCCTTCAATCGACTGATTTCTCCTTCCTGCTTCATTCCTTGTTCTTTGTGTTTTCTATTCCACTCTCTTTCTTGTTCCTCATTCTGCAATCTCGTTGTCTCCTTCAATTGGCTGATTTCCTTCTCCTGTCTCATTCGTTCTTCTTTCATTAATCTTTCTTGTTCCTCATTCTTTAATCTGGCCTTCGCTTCCAGCTGTTCGATCTGTACAGTGTGGTTCCTTGACGTTTCATTCTCTGCTGTCGTTCTTTCTTCTCTCACCATCCTCAGCTCGTTTTGTAATCCCGTTTCTTTGTCTTGGTGTTTCTGTAACTCAGAAGTATTCTTTTCTAATTCCTTTCTCATTTCCGCACACTCCAACCTTGCTTTGGCTTCTAACCGTTCGATCTGAACAGTGTGGTTCCTTGACGTTTCATTCTCCGTCCTTGTTCTCTCCTCTCTCAACATCCTCAGCTCGTTTTGTAGTTCCCTCTCTTTGTCTTGGTGTTTTTGTAACTCAGAAGCTTTTCCTTCTAATTCCGTCCTCATCTCCGCACGTCTTTCACATTCTTTCTTCCCCATCTCCTTTAGTTGGTGAATTTCCAATTTGTGTTCCTTTTGTTTCTTATTCCACTGTTCCTCTCGTTCTTCCTTCTCCAATCTCGTTGTTTCTTTCACTTTGTTGATCTCTACTTCCTGCACCATTTCCTGCAATTTCTTATGGAATTCCTGCCATTCCTGTTTTCTTTTTATCGTCTGTTCCAGTCCTTCTCTTTTCCGATTGCCTTCTTCTACCTCCTCCTTCAGTTGTTCCAATTCCACATCGTGTTCCCGTTTTTCCTCTTCCCACTTTGTTTCCCATTCTTCTTCAAAGTTCTCTCGATTCCGGGAATTACGAATTTGCTCTTTCTCTATTCTTTCGTTCAGTTTCCTCTTCTCTTGTTCCAATTCATAGGTACTCAACTCTACTTTCGTCATTTCTCCCTCCATTTCTTCGAACTGTCTTGACTTTTCCAATAATTCTTCCTTAAGTTGTTTTAATTCCAAATCGTGTTCCTTTTGTTTCTTTTCTCTCTCATTGTCTTGGTGTTCACGTAACTCAGACATTTTTTTTCCATTTTTCCTTTCTCTCTTCATCCCTTTTCCCCCTCATGTCATCATACTCCAACCTTGCTTCTTCTTTCAATTGTTTCTGATATTCCTGTGCTCTTTTTTCCCTTCCGTTCCAGGCTTTCTTTTATCTGTTCGCCTGATCTTACTTCTTCCTTTAGTTTTTTTTAACTCCAAATCGTATTTCCGTTTTTCCTCCTCTAGTTTTGTTTTCCATTCTTCCTCTAATTGTTTCCGAAGCATGCCAATATCCGCCTGCCTCACCTGCCATGACCACGTGGTTTGAAACAGTGTCTGGGAGCACTCGCCTCGAGTCGTGCCGTTCGTTGCGCTAAAAAAAGCCGCCTGCTCCGTGCTGCGCCGAGGTGCGATCGCGCCGCAGGTGTGTGACTCAGAGTTAGTTTGTCGGCATAGCCCATGCTCAGTATATGGGGTTGAGCTCGCCCATGGATTATAATTATAAAAAGAACTGTCCCGAGCCATGGATCCGACATTATAACACATTCCTAATCCACCCTGCACCCGTTCGTTTTGAAAATCCATCTTATTTCATGGAATTTAATTTAAATCGCCCGAATTTGGTGGGAATCGAGGGTCGCTCCACTCACCCCTGAACCGATTCCTGTCAATTTAGATTGGAGACTGAAGAGTTTGTTTCCCGCTCGCTGACACCAGTGTTACGAATTCGCGCCCGGCGGCGTGCGATCGGCCGCGTACCTCTAATCGCAACCGCGTCGCCCACCGGACGGACAATTCAGTCCCGACCCTCCTGGAACTATCACCAGAAACCAGTCATGGGTGGGAGTTAAACCTCACCACAGCCCAGTCTGCATTCTACCCACACGAAATAGGGTCACTCGCCGAATATCGAAATACCTAAGTACTTGCGCGGGTAACCTACCGAGGGGCCGTACCTCGCCGCAGGTCGGCTTGGGGCACCAACCGCTTAAGCGGTTCATTCCGTTCTACAGCGATAACCAAGCAGGTATTATCGCCGACCTCGACGGATCCGATTCTCCTTACCGGGTGTTTAAAACCCAGCGATTTATTCTGCGATGCAAGATGGCATTTTCAATGGGGAATAGAGGACGCAACGAAGGGGATACATTTCACAAGCAAGGACATTTATTCACTATCTACACGTATACAGGCAAGGCAGTCATGCACTGTACAAGAAACAAATAGAAAGCGTTACCACCGACTACAATGAGAATGTACATGTACAGCCACTTCACAGTTTTACTTAACAGACGGCGCCACGACAACATTCATTCAAAAACCCAAAAGAAACACAAGAATAGACCCCCTCACAGACAAGGGGGTCAGGCTGGACCACTTGGGTCTTTATGGCACGGGACCTGGGAGACCAAACGGATCCCGCGAGACTGTAGCAGGTTACCTGCACCCTCGAGGTGCCTCGATGGTCGGCGAGCTCTCTCTGGCACTCTCCCCCACGGACGCGCAGGTTCGCGCCCCACAGCACGCAGAGCTGCGCCTCAGGTCCACGTCTCCGGTACGTTGCACGGACTCTCCACCGACCCACGCCTCTGGTGTACGGATCGCTCCACAGACCCAGAGACCAAGACAAGACCAAACCAAGAGAAGGGCGCAAAACGAAGAGAGGAGATCAGACCAGGGAAGAGCACCAATGAAGAGGAGGAGACCAGACCAGGAGAAGAGCGCCAACAAAGAGGAAGAGGAGAGGAGAAGGCTCGCGGCTGTCTGCCTTATAAAGCTTGGGGCTCCGCCCTTCGCCCCTCCCCGTTTTCAGCTCCGCCTCCCTTCGAGAAGCTTCTCGAAAAGGGGCGTTTCTCAACTCCGACCGCCTCACTCCTCGTATCCACCAATCGCGAGCGAGCCACCTCGAACTTCTCGTCACACCAGCCTCGGAGAAAAAAAGGCAGTAAAAAACCCACACTCACCATTGGAGGTTTCTTTTTCTCCTCTTTTACGCCTGCGTTCTCGGACCCTTTTGAACGCGGAAAGGGTCGTAGCATGGTCTGTGGAGGATGGCGTTTGCAAGCTCGCGTAGTGGCGAAGATAGTTAAATGGTGGTGGTGTTGTTGTGGCGATCGTAGCGCGGTTGGCGTTGCGGTTTAGTTGGGGGTGGTTGTGTTGTTGGCGTCGTGGTTTGTTGTAATGGTGGGCGAGATATGTCAGTTCAAAATAACGATAGAGAAAGAAAAACACTATCTCAAAGGGTCGCAGCCCGGTGAACACGAATAAGTTCCCATAAAACAACGGTGGGGAAATCTAACTGAACACGGACTTATCGGCATAACTAACTAAGGACCTTTTTGGGGTTCTGCGAATTTCCACAGCCGTAACAAAAAAAAAAAAAAATATATATATATATATATATATATATATATATATATATATATATATATATATATATATATATATATGTATATATATATATGTATATATGTATATATATATATATATGTATATATATATATGTATATATATGTATATATATATATATATATATATGTATATATATGTATATATATGTATATATATATATATATATGTATATATATGTATATATATGTATATATATATATATATATATATATATATATGTATATATATATATATATATATATATATATATATATATATATGTATATATATATATATATATATATATATATATATATATATATATATATATATATGTATATATGTATATATATGTATATATATATATATATATATATATATATATATATATATATGTATATATATGTATATATATATATATATATATGTATATATATATATATATATATATATATATATATATATATATATATATATATATGTATATATGTATATATGTATATATATATATATATATAGATATATATATATATTTTTATATATATATATATATATATATACATATATATATATATATATATATATATATATATATATATATATGTATACATATAGCCTGGTGTTGGCGCAGTGGTTAGGGCAGCGGCTTGGGATCCAAAAGGTCCTGAGTTCAAGCCCCGTTAGGCCACTGAATTAATACACCAGGGGGTTGACTCAGCCTGTCATCCTTCTGAGGTCGGCGAAGTGAGTACCAGTGTACTGGGCCGGTGTATACCCCGGTTAAAATAGGTGTACCACATCCCTGTGTTGTAAGAGGCGACAAGGGTTGCGTCAGGAAGGGCATCCGGCGTAAAACATGTGCCAAATCACTATGCGGATCAAACGGATGATCCGCTGTGGCGACCCCTAACGTGAGCAGCCAAAAGAAGAAGAAGATATATATATATATATAAATATATATATATATATATATACATATATATATATATATATATATATATATATATATACATATATATATATATATATATATATATATATATATATATATATATATATATATATATGTATATGTATATATATGTATATATATATATATATATATATATATATATATATATATATATATTATCCCTGTGTCATAAGAGGCGACCAGGGTTGCGTCAGGAAGGGCATCCGGCGTAAAACTTGTGCCAAATCATTATGCGGATCATCATGGATGATCCGCTGTGGCGACCCCTAATGGGAGCAGCCGAAAGAGGAAGAAGAAGATATATATATATATATATATATATATATATATATATATATATATATATATATATATATATATATATATATATATATATATGTGTCTATATATATATATATATGTGTCTATATATATATATATATATATATATATATATATATATATATATATATATATATATATATATATATATATATATATATATATATATATATATATATATATATATATATATATATATATATATATATATATATATATATATATATATATATATATATATATATATATATATATATATATATATATATATATATATATATATATATATATATATATATATATATATATATATATATATATATATATATATATATATCAGTGGTTAGGTCAGTGGCTTGGAATCCAAGAGGTCCTGAGTTCAAGCCCCGTTGGGCCACTGAATTAATACACCAGGGGGTTGACTCAGCCTGTCATCCTTCCGAGGTCGGCGAAATGAGTACCAATATACTGGGCCGGTGTATACCCCGGTTAAAATAGGTGTACCATATCCCTGTGTCGTAAGAGGCGACCAGGGTTGCGTCAGGAAGGGCATCCTGCGTAAAACATGTGCCAAATCACGATGCGGATCATATGGATGATCCGCTGTGGCGACCCCTAACGGGAGCAGCCGAAAGAAGAAGAATATATATATATATATATATATATATATATATATATATATATATATATATATATATATATATATATATATATATACATATATATATATATATATACATATATATATATATATATATATATATATATAATTTTCATTTATTTATTTATATATTGTTGTGGATTTCAGAATCGGATCTGAGTAATGCACACAACATCCTGGTCCTCAGATAGTTATTTCCATGGATGGATATTCAGAGTATACCCATTCCCTTGTCTGGTGGGATTTTAACTCTTTGATGTGTTGGAGAAGGATAGAGAATAGGTTCGTTTTCTTTCCAATGGAATAACCTTTTCCTCTTTACGACAAGTTCATGACGTATGTCAGTTATGTCAGTTTTATTTTCTGCATGAGTGATATTCACCGTTCATGCACGAGAGTGATAGCCATTAGCCCAACAGAGACTTGTTCTATTCCTTTTCCATCAAAACACATTGACTTGAAAATAGACGATTTATTTACACATCTTATTTTGGTAATCATTTTCGCTTTGGACTTACAGGACATCTGATTAAATACTCCACAATAAGTTTTTTTGGACAGTTTATTCTGATTGACAAACATGGCTGTGGATCCTTTACCTCATGACCACCTTTTTCCATTGACGTTTGACACCCAACTCTCTTTCATTGACGTTTGACATCCACCTTTTACCATCGATGTTTGATGCCCCGTTCAGCAGCTCTATGTACGCTAGCTGGCTCTTGTTCATGTCGGGTTGAACAGAGAGGTGATAATTAAACGTTGACGTTTTGTGAGCACTTCACATTTTCGCTCAGTTATTCCGGCAAATGGCTGCTTTCTGGCATTCATCCAGTGCCCCTAACATGACGTCATAAGCCAGGCCTGTGTTAGTTGGGAGTTGTTCCTTGTTCAATGGTGAGGAGAGAATGATCGCGGTGGTTGACGGTAGGAGGTCGTGTGCAGCGATGCGCCAATAGGCAAGATGGATTTGAATGAAGTCTGCTTGAGGCTCTGCCCACACTGTCGCCTATAAAAATGATGGGAGGACCACCTTCCTGACCATTGGTGACGGCTTCTGATAGCTCCTGATGTTGGTTACAGCTCCTGACAGCTCCTGACCATTGGTTACAGCTCCTTACGGTTGGGAACAACAGCAACAGCGGTTGGTGACAGTTGGACCATACCTGCTGGTTCTGCTCAGTACCTAGATCTTGGCGTACCTGATTATTGGCGTACTTGGTTCTTGGTGTACCTGATTCTTGGCATTTCTGATTCCTGGGGATGACAATGTGACGATGATTGGTGTTCAAGCCTGTTTGCTGGTGGGTGCACAGCAAGGTAGGGCGATGGCAGCGGACCAAGGCACGCTCACACATTTTGGGTCATTTTGGTAGACACATGTCGACTTCTGCCTTGGTAAGCCGAGACCGGATTTATTTTCCCCCTGAATGATTTGCTAGGTACCCATGTCTCATGTTTAATTCCCATGTCTTGTGTCCAAAACCAATCAGTTTCTCCACCCACCTTACCCAGTCGCACCCAACTGTCCCTGGACTCTGTGTCCTTTTCTCCTGACAAGGTGAAGAGCTTGCTGTCAAACTTCGACTCAGATTCTGCAACCGGTCCAGACGGCATCAGCCCACGTGTCCTAAAAACCTGCTCCTCTGCTCTTGCTCACCCTCTCTCTGTTCTATTCACCCTCTCATTTGCTCAAGGTCATCTGCCATCTGCTTGGAAATCAGCAAACATTACTGCCCTGCATAAAAAGGTGCAAAAACAGATCGCTGCAACAACAGACAAATCCGCTTTCTGCCAATCATCAGCAACGTTATGGAATCCATCATCGCTTCAGATATTAAATCCTTCCTCTTCTCCAATGGCTTGATTTCCGATCATCAATTTGGTTTCAGACCAGGTCACTCTACCCTGCATATGCTGCTTCTGCTCGCTCAACAATGGATGGAGGTCCTCAATGCCAGACATGAAATCCGAGCCGTATCCCTGGACATATCACATGCTTTTGACATGGTCTGGCACACTGCCCTGCTCACCAAACTCTGTTCCTATGGTATCCAAGGTCATCTCCACTCATGGCTCGTAGACTACCTCTCCTGTCGCAGTCATTGTGTGGCCCTAAATGGAATTCTTTCATCCCCCCTTCCTGCCCAGGCTGGAGTTCCTCAAGGTGGCATTCTGGGCCCTCTTCTTTTTCTGGTTTTCATCAATGATCTCTCCGACTCTCTAGAAAATCCTCTAACTCTTTGCTGATAACTCCACCCTCTGCCGTACCATCTGTCATCCCTCAGACTGGCAAGCAGCAGCTTCTTCACTCACTGCAGATCTCGGTAAAATCACAAACTGGTCCAACACGTGGAACATTTCCTTCAATCTGGACAAATCTCACACTCTCACGATGTCTCTCCGAAAGGACAGTTTAGAACCCCCCCACCCCCACCCATCCACTTTCTCAACAATCCTGTGGAAGAAGTCTTTTCCTTCAAGTTTCTGGGTCTCACAATCTACCATGATCTTTCCTGGGAAAGCCACATTTCAAACCTCGCCTCCAAAGCACATCGCCGACTGGGAATACTCCATCATGCAAAGTCCTTCCTCAGCCCACCTGAGCTCCTGACCACTTACAAAGCTTTCGTTCACAGCCTGATGGAGAACTGCTCTCCCCTTCACGCTGTGGAAACCAAGGCATTTCGCATTATTGGCATCTTCCCGTGATGAGGCTGAGTCTTTGCGCCTCTCACTCTCTCACCGTAGGCTGGTCGGTGGTCTTTCTGTCTTCTACCATCTCCTCTCCAGCCTTGACCCCCCCCCCCGCTCTCTCTGACATTTGTTGCCACCACATTTCCGCAGGGCGCTCAAGGTCCACCAACAACCCCCTTCTGGTAAAACTACCAAAATCGCGAATCACTGCTCACCTTCACTCTTTTATTTATGTTTTTTCCCACCTTTGGAATAAACTCCCTCACTCTATTCAATCCCATTCTTCCCTCCAGGCCTTCAAAACAGCAGTTCACCACCACCTCTTTTCATCCCCCATCCAAATCCTCGATCTTTTCTACCCCCGATAGTCTACCCAAGCCCACTTCCTTTAAATTCCCTGTTTTCCTTCCTGAAAGTCCCTGTAATGTCCATCTTGTATTCTCCATGTTCCCTGCCCCATCCCTCTCCCTTCCACAGATCTCCTAATGTCTCTGTTCCCCACTGTTTTTTCCTTCCCACTCCTGCCCCTCTTGTCTCATGCCCCCCTTGCTGTGCATTGTGTGTTCGCTCTCATACGAGCCTCGACAAGGTATACAGAAAAAAAAAATTGTTAAGTAAGCTATCATGATAAGCATTTGTTCTTTGTCCATTTTTGTATAAACGCTTGTTGAATTTTTTGTTTGAGATTATTTTGTTGATTGAACATTTGATTGATTTGAATTCATCCATTTACACCACAAGGAAATAAAAAGTTCTTCAGTTTTTTTATTTTCTGAATAATAAATTCCTTTTTGACGGTTCAACCTGTCCGTGTTTGTCCTTTCCCTCCATTTATCCAGCATTGTTCGAACCTAGATAGACTGGGAGGTAATTCCCAAACTAATTAACCTGTCATAGTCGGCATGCACCAGCGGTAAACACTCGGCCACATTAATTCAAATCTAATCAAGATAATATTGCTGCATCGCCGAGGGCGTGTTCCTCAGTCAGGATGCCACATCACCTCAAGTTCAACGGCAAAATAGACGGTGGGCACTGGAACTCGTGGTTAACTGATTGGCGTTTGTGGTTGTAAAGCAATCTACCACACTACAAAGTTAATTGTGAGCAGAAGCCCCAGGTCTGGTTCTTCCGAGGAGAAACGAGGATTAACCCCCTCATAATGCATTCGGAACCTGTGGCCGTAACAATATATATATATATATATATATATATATATATATATATATATATATATATATATATATATATATATATACATACACACACACACACATTGTGTAAGATGGGGGCGGTTGGGATAACACACCTTTGAAGAAAAAGAAGGCGCTTCCAACCAAAAGTAAAAAACTAGATCGACTCCGCTAATTTGAGCAAAAAAGCGAGAGCAGACCCAGTCTCAGGCAACGTTTCGCCGGCTTCGCAGCCGGCTTCATCAGGCATAATATGGTCTGCTCTCGCTTTTTTGCTCAAATTAGCGGAGTCGATCTAGTTTTTTACTTTTGGTTGGAAGAGCTTTCTTCTTCTTTAAAAAATAAAATATATACATATGAATGTAATATGTGTGTGTGTATATACAAAAATATATATGAAGGGGGTTTCAAAAAGTGGACGATTTGATCATCATGATATTCTCTTGTTTGTAATGCCACAGTATTCTCTCTTGCAGGTTATAGTGGTGGTGGTATACCATTTCTAACAAATAGTCAGTTGGACCTGACATCAACTATGGTGTTCACAGTGGAACAAAAAGTGAAAATCGTGATTTTGTGGTTTGAGCTGTTCGGTCAGGCTAATCAGTCTGTGACTTGCTGCAAGTAACATGTAAACCTTTGCTATCCTATTTCATGGTCGGGCTGTTGGCGACTAAACTGTCTCCCCCACCAGGTTTTGTTGTGAGGAGGGTGTATGGATATATACACCCAACAAGACTAAAACAAAACCTGTGAAAGGGGGGAGGAACTCCTTGTGAGCCAACGGCCATCCATATCTGGTGCCCAACTGTATCTGTGGACATCCTCCTGCAGTGGGTAACCTTTCCTTGGAGGTTGGTGGCAGGATTTGCAATCGAGCCACCATAAAACACTTCACTCTCAAAACACACGAAAAACGCAAAGAAAACTGAAAAGTCACTCCGTGGGAGTACCTTCTGTGCAGGTGCACTTCGCAGGGGAGCTCACCGGATCACGTCAGGTCAGGAATGGGAGCATGCACCAGAGCAGCGCGTCGCTGCATCCACTTTCCGCTGGTACTCCAGGGGCCTCCATCTGGCCATCACCCAGGCAGATGCCTGGCCCATCCCCATCTCCTTGAGATGCAGATCAACCTGCTGCAACCATGAGGCATGTGGTCGGCCCGTTTGCCTCCTCCACTCACGAGACTCCCTCGCTGAGAGATTCTGGTGAGCAGGATCAGCGTCAGGAAAACGAGCCACATGTCCATACAGCCGCAGCTGACACTCATGGGCTGTGCAGGTAACAAATCTCATTTGAGTCTCTCTCAACAACCGCTCGTTGGACACAAAGTCTGACCAGCGATAGCCAAGGATTCTCCGGAGAGACCTGGTACCAAAGGAATTAAGTCTCCTCTCAGATCCCTGGTCAGAGACCAAGTCTCACATCCATAGAGCAAGACTGGAAGCACCAAGGACCTGAAGACTCATTCTTTCATCCTCCCGCACAGATACCGGCAACACCACACCCCATGATCCAGTGAATCCATGACTTCCTAGGCCCGACCCAGACGTCTGTTGACCTCTGGCTCACAGCCAGCAGAGACAGGAATATTACTGCCAAGGTAAGTGAATCTCTCCACAACCTCAACATCCTCACCACAAACAGGCACAGACAGGACAGCAACATCCAAGATGTCATTGAAAGCCTGGATCTTAGTTTTGACCCAGGAAACCCATAATCCCAGCAGCTCCGACTCCTCATTCAGCACCTCGAGGGCCCCCAAAAGGATATCTGGAGTCTCCGCAAAGATGACTGCATCATCTGCAAAATCAAAGTCAGAGACATTCCTAAATGATGCACCACAGCTTGATCTCTCTGATATCCTCCATAGAATCCAGTCCATACAAGTTCTGAAAAGTGTGGGGGCCAGTACACACCCCTGAAGACCTCCAGTAACAACTGGAAATAAGTCAGAGATGGTACCACCACATCTCACTCCCAGTACCAGAGTGTAGTTCAGACATCAGATCGATCAGTTTTGGTGGCACCCCACGAAGACCAAGAATCCTCCAGAGGGCTTCCCGATTCACTGAATCAAACACTTTACAGAGATCAACATAAGCTGCAAGCAGCCCCTGCCGAAACTCTCGCCTGCGTTCGGTGAGGACCCGAAGAGCAAGGATACAGTCAATCGTTGACCACTTTGGTGTAAAGCCTGACTGCTTTGCACGCTGGTGCTCAAGCAGATGGTGGTAGATAACGTGATTTGGGCAAAGCCTTTGGGACCCCCACTCTTTGATGATTGGAGAGAAAACATGGTGTCACCTTCCTGGCTTGGATTGCAGTAATGTGTGTTGGGGTGTTCAGACCCACGTTGTCCATCAGTCGTCCAACAGATGACGGTCTCCTCAGGTTAACCCCAGTTATGTGCCTGGAATGTCCTTTCCCAAAGAGAAGATGATCACCTGTCTTTGCTGTCATCTGAGCTCCAACGCTTGAACATCTGTATTGCAGCACTATCTGAGGTTTGGAAACCGTATAGTGGTGAGATTATCGTGGGTGGTTACAGCTACTTCGTGTCTGGTTGCTCTGATGGTTACCATGCCAAAGGAGTTGCTGTAGCTGTGTCCAATAACCTGACTCCAATGATAATTGAGGTAACACCGCTCAACGAGTGTATTATGAGACTGAGGATTCTTCACTCCTTGGGTGTCATTGCCTTGATCTCTTGATATGCTGCGATGAGTGATCTCACTGTGAAGGACACATTCTATGCCACGCTTGAGTCAGTGGTTGATGAGTACCCAGGATGAAACTACTCTTCTCGTCTCTTGGGATTTCCACGTAATGACTGGCACTGATAGGGATGGTTATGAGATGTGTTGGTCCCCATGGGTCTGGAACTGTGAACCAGAATAGCACAAAGTTCCTTGAATTTGGAAGAAGTCATGGACTTAAGGTGGCTGGTTCATGGTTTCAGTGCCCCAGGCTCATGGCTGGACTTGATATTCCAAAGCTGGTGGTATGGCAAAGGAGATTGACTTTGTGCTCGTTGATGGTCACTGGATGATAATCCAGAACTGCAGGTACTAACGGACCGCTCAGTTAGGGTTAGGCTCATTTGAGCACAGGCTACAATACCAACAACAGGCTCATTTTAGCAACTCTGAAGTTGCAGCTTAAATGTATGAGAATGGTAACATCTCAGCCGAGGCTGGATGTTAGCAAGCTCACGGATGAGAGGGTACCTGCAGAGTTTGCGAACAGGCTGAGTGGGGATTTGGGATTTGGGGGGGTCTCGGTGCTTTGGGAAAATCCTGAACAGTTCTGGAGTGTCATCAAGACTACCATCCTTGATGTTGCCCTGTGGATGTCTTGGAACTTACCGAAGGGCGAAGAAGAATTTTGTCTCTGAACGGACACTGGACACCATTGACCAGAGTTGCAGGGCCTGGCTTATAGGCAGAGCTGAGCTGTTTAGGGAGTTGAAGTGTAAAACTGTACGTGCGCTGAGGGTGGACAAGGAGGCCGATGTGTGAGGAATTTCTGAGGGGATGGAGCATCACCTGTGTTCAAGTGATATCTCGTCCTACTTCCAGGGGAATTCATGCATTGTGTTCCTTGAAGCCCATCCCTCAGTGTACTGCAGTTGTAATGGAGGGTGGTGGGTTCTTGATGGAGGTGTCATAAGTGAAGGCCCGCTGGGCCGGCTACTTTAAGCAGCTGTGCCAGGCTAACTCACCAGCTGTTGAGTTGGATGTCAGGGGTGTTACTATCCCTATTGCTGACCCTCCACTCAACAGTGATCCACCTTTTTTGGAGAAACTCAGGTTGTGTTGAACCGATTAAAAAGGGGAAAAGCTCCAGGGATCTGTTGCATCCATGATTTACTTCTCAAGGCCTTGTGGAAATGCTGTCCTCATGTCATTGCATGCAGTTCTGTGCTCTGCCTGGAACACAGGGATCATCCCAACTGACTGGAAGAGGAGCCTTGTTGTCCCTCTCTGGAAAGGGAAGGGTGATCGCCAGTACTGCAACAACTACCGAGAGGTGATCTGCTCCGAGTACCAGGTAAGGTACCGGACCATACTCTGTGCAGAGCGTTGGTGCTGCTAAAGCAGTCTCCTTGGCTATTGGGCACAATCCTGGATGGGTCGCCACTCCGACACAGGATACCAGGATGCTGGCACTCATTTTGCTGACCTCAGAAGGATGACAGGCCGAGTTAACCCCACCTGGTATTAATTCAACAGCTGAGCGGGATTTGAACTCATGACCCTTGGATTCAAAGCTCACCACCATAACCATTAAGCCAATACCAGGCATACTGTATAAAAGGTATTACTACAAATACCATCTCACACTGTGAAATCATCCCCAACATGTTCTATCAATCTGGTTCTTTTATCTCTCCCAAAACCTTATCTCTCCCATATCTTACCTTATCTTTTGCCAAGCACCTTTTAAACCCTAACCAATTACCCTCACACTATCCCTGAGATGGAAGACTGTTTGTTTGTGTGTTTTCCAATGGCAGTTTTGTGGACACGTTCTCCAAGTCATGCTTCCTCTTCCTCCCCATCCTTAAGGACGGGCCATTTCTGAGTGAATATAGAAAGCAGGTCAAGGTGTCTGGCTAGAAATGAAATAAAGATGTTGTTTTGAAGAAATTGCCAACATTTCAGAGCATCCTTGGTTAAGGTAGATCTCACAATGGGAGGTCTACTTATCTGTGTGTCTGGTCTGCTGGTGATGGAGTAAAAATTTAGTTTGCTCAAAGACGGCATCTATTTATGAAGTATGGAAATATGACATCATCTTTGACCCCCTCGTCTCCACTAAACGCACCATGTAAGCAATGGTCTAACCTTCCCTGACAAATCCTGCGCACTCTTACCAAATTACCATCAGATGATTTGAGGCGCCGCGAGGAGGAGTGATGTAAGGGAGACATTGGCCATTTTGGAGTTAATGCCATATAGCACTATTTTAACCCTTACCCTATCATCCGAGCCTATCATCATCATCATATCATTAAAAAATGTCGCTTACATCACTCCTCCTCGCAGGGCCTCATTTGTTCAGTAGGTTCAATTTGCATCAAATTTACTTAATTGGTATCAGTACGATTCATCTCAGCCGAGGTAGCATTGGATGTGCAGGTCGAAAGACATCCCCGTGACCAATCCTTCGTCCCGGCCATCATGGTCATATGACTGGACATTTCGAACATGCGTTGCTCATTTTCCTCTGGCATCGCAGAACTTGCAATGAAAACCATAACAACACGTCTCCCTCTTTTCACCACGCAATGTTATTGCAGTCATGATGAATTTATGTGCGAAAGACAAACTACTTTGCAAGTTTCATTTTCAGCAAACACCTTTATTTTCCTTTCTAACCCTCTCCCTGGCTGGATATATTTTCAATAATTCACAAGGCGCCTTGCCCTGGATTTGTGTTATGGGTGGCTAAAGTCTTCCTTCAGCCCATCAAATCTTGCCACCCGCGACACGGCATATCACGCGGCATTAACGTGAGCGGAGCCATATTGCAACCTCGCCTCATGGCACAACTCAGCATGGCGGGCGTTCATTTCCTTTGTGCCTTGTTACCAATAAGTCGCACAGGCTGCAGATCACAGCCGAACTCGGCCGTGCGGTGTCAAAGAGTAAGCTTATAAGCGTCTTGCTAAAAACCCAATACACTCTGCAAGGCCTTGAGCCAGCATGGCAGTGGGAACATTGCTGACATGCACAACGGTACTTCATATGGAGTGATTGTATCAGCGGCTGCAATATTTGACTTATTTTCCAAAGCATATTGCAATCGTATTACCACCCATAAAAATGTAATAAAAGCGCTGAATATTACTGACACAGGATTTGAGGAGAGTAGAATCAATCCTGACAGGTGTGTGTGTGTGTGTGTGTGTGTGTGTGTGTGTGTGTGTGTGTGTGTGTGTGTGTGTGTGTGTGTGTGTGTGTGTGTGTGTGTGTGTGTTCTGTGTATATATGTGTGTGTCTGTGTATATGTGTGTGTCTGTGTATGCGTGTTGATATGTGTGTGTGTGTGTGTGTGTGTGTGTGTGTGTGTGTGTGTGTGTGTGTGTGTGTGTGTGTGTGTGTGTGTGTGTGTGTGTGTTGATGTGTGTTTGTGTGTGTGTGTGTGTGTGTGTGTGTGTATTTGCGTGTATACATGTGTCTGTGTATCTGTGTGTATATGTGTGTCTGTGTGTGTGTGTGTGTGTGTGTGTGTGTGTGTGTGTGTGTGTGTGTGTGTGTGTGTGTGTGTGTGTGTGTGTGTGTGTGTGTGTGTATATATTTGTGTGTATACATGTGTCTGTGTATCTGTGTGTGTATATGTGTGTCTGTGTATCTGTGTGTTTATGTGTCTGAGTATCTGTGTGTGTAGATATGTGTCTGTGTATCTGTGTGTATGTGTGTGTCTGGGTGTGTGTGTGTGTGTGTATATTTGTGTGTATACATGTCTGTGTATCTGTGTGTGTATATGTGTGTCTGTGTATATGTGACTGAGTATCTGTGTGTGTAGATATGTGTCTGTGTATCTGTGTGTCTCAGTATCTGTGTGTGTGTGTATATGTGTGTCTGTGTATCTGTGTGTATGTGAATATCTGTATCTGTGTGTATATGTGTGTCTGTGTATCTGTGTGTATGTGTATATCTGTATCTGTGTGTATATGTGTGTCTGTGTATCTGTGTGTATATGTGTGTCTGAGTATCTGTATGTATATGTGTGTGTATCTGTGTGTATCTGAGTATCTGTGTGTATAATGTGTGTCTGTGTATCTGTGTGCATGTATATCTGTGTGTATGTGTGTACCTGTGTATACATGTGTGTTCCTGTGTTTGAGTGTGTGTATGTGTGTGCCTATGCCTGTGTATATGTATTTGTGTTTGTGTCTGTATGTATATCTGTGTCTGTGAATATGTGTGAGTGTGCATGTATATCTGTGTGTGCCTGTGTATATATATGTGTGTGTGTGTGCCTATGTGTGCGTGTGTGCGTGTGTGTGTGTGTGTGTATTTGCGTGTATACATATGTCTGTGTATCTGTGTGAATATGTTATGCATGTATATCTGTGTGTGCCTGTGTGTATATGTGTGTGTGCCTATATGTGCGCGTGTGTGCGTGTGTGTGTGTGTGTGTGTTTGTGTGTGTGTGTGTGTGTATACATATGTCTGTGTATCTGTGTGTATATGTGTGTGTGCCTATATGTGCGCGTGTGTGCGTGTGTGTGTGTACGTGTGTGTTTGTGTGTGTGTGTGTGTGTGTGTGTGTGTGTGTGTGTGTATTTGCGTGTATACATATGTCTGTGTATCTGTGTGAATATGTTGTGCATGTATATCTGTGTGTGCCTGTGTGTATATGTGTGTGTGCGTGTGTGTGTGTGTGTGTGTGTGTGTGTGTGTGTGTGTGTGTGTGTGTGTGTGTGTGTGTATGTGTGTGAGCGCGCACGTGTGTGCCTGTGTGTTTTGTTCATTTTACCTGAGATATAACCCCTCAATAACGAGCACAGTCATGATAAACGATTGTGTGGGTGATGACTTCATTGGTGCCCAAGACTGAAAATAAGTAAAAGCACAAGCTCGGATTGTCGTTGTGTTTCACGTTTTAAAATGGAATCTTGTGAAACAAACCTCTAAGAATCTAATGATTTTTTTGAAATGAAATACACAAGCTTCCCTCTCTCTTGTCAATGGAAGCACCATTGACATAATACATGAGGCACAATGAATATTTAATATTTACTCGTGGTATGATGGGAGATCTGACTGATAGTAAACCGATTAATTGCATTTGATTCTTAACTTTTAAATTATTATCCATAGCAAAATACTACTAATAATATCATCATCATCATCATCATCATCATCATCATCATCATCATCATCATCATCATCATATTTTGCATTAAGTTCCTAACACTATGTGTATAAATTACAGACCCCACATGAATTTGAAACTTCGTGTCCCATTCTAATCGTATCTTACGAACCTAGTCTTTCATCATGTACAATTGCATCTCGACCCTCGATGCTATCGTTTCTGCCGAAAAGTGTGCACACATAAACTATTTGTGATTGAAAATTACATTTATGGCTATGAGTATATAAATAATGATAATCTGATGATACCTTTATTATTTAAGGATTCCAGAAATTAATGAGCAGTGAATAATTTGGTTTGTCTAATGTACTGATATTTACTTTAGGAAGCATCGCAATTCCTGCTTGACATAAAACATGTATGCAAAACATGCGTGTCGAATTGCAAGCAGATCAGCACAAAAGGGTGACGTGTTGGTAATTTTTTATTTTTTTTGGTTTGTTTTTGTGGTCGAAAATCACAGGTGGTCAGGAAAGAGAAAATTTGCCACTTTAAGTACTGGATGGTTGAAACAAAACCCACAGTAATAGCTTCGATAACAGTAGGCCAGGCTTACAGCGGGAATTGCCGGCGCCTTGGCATAAGGCCTTCTCGTTAAGGCTGACAACGGCAGCGCCCAAGCAATCTTGGACAATAAACCCTCATCCTTTCTCCCTGGGGCAGGGGAAGAAGGCAAGCCAGAGCTCTTCTACGGTGCAGAATAGACCAAACAAATTACAGGCATAGCACAGAGCCTCTGGAAATGGCCGTTGGCAGACGAGGGCCTGTGGGGGCCTGGATTTCGTGACACTTTCTCAGAGATCCAAATTAGTTTGCTGGAGGTCAGGCTCTCTTCTGCTACTCCATAACAGGCTGGAGCAGCCAGGTGCACACGGTCCTGGCGGTGCGAGTTGCATCCGATCGGTGCGAGTTGTCGAATCGAAAATTGTCTCAATATATTCAGAAAAACCTCTGACACTGCTGTAAGATCCTGCTCACAGCGCCTGGCTCCTGTAATCTCAGGAATAGCGTTATTTTTAGCTTGGTTGGAGGGATTATGTACAGATTAAGTCTGCACAACCTGAGCCTTGGATGGACGAGTTAAATGGACATCAAGTGAGGATTACGTCTGCTCAAAGGCTTTCGACTATCATTAAGTCAAGGTGAATTCAAACAATGGATCTGTCTACAGGTGCAGTGCTGTGAAATGGATAATTATGTCATGTTGTCCACAGGCAATAACAAACCCAAAAAGCTACCTCCCCAGGAATTAATGGGGAATTCGTGGAAATTTCACGTCACTGAACTGGGAATTTTTGTTTTGAACGAGAATAAGGAGGTGAATTTTAAAACATAATATTGATCAGATCTCAAAATTCCATTTTCATTTGAGCTTAGTTTCCTTCGAACAACCCAACTGTTCCATCTCCACAAGTGAAATCTTTGCCCGATAAAATCGGTGGTCCCTTCATGGAGGCTTTAAAAGCACGTGCTTTTTCCCTTCGCCACCGAAGGTGAAGGAGGTTGTGTTTTCACCCCTTTCTGTCCGTTTGTTACTTGCAAAATCGAAGATTTTTCAAGTATATTGGTCAGTCGATTCTGTCTGTCTGTCTGTCTGTCTGTTTCTGTCAATCGCCTCCAGGTCACTATTTTAAACCGATCGTCACAAAACTTTACCAAGTAGTAGAGGGAGTCTGAACTGAGAAGCCTATTGATTTTGAGGTCAAAGGTCATCTTGACATCAAATTTCTAAAATCGTCATATTACATCTGATTGATTTGAAATTTGAACAGGATTTGCATATTCTGTCAGTGAATTGGGAAAGCAACTACTTTGAGATCAAAAGGTAAAAGGTCAACTCAAGTCAAACTTCTAAAATCATCAATTTTCAACTGAAAAATCGTCAAAGTACATCCTATTAACTTGAAAGTTGAACAGGATTTGCAAAGTCCATCACTGCATTTGGAAATAAACTATTTGAGGTCAAAAGGTCAACTCAAGGTCAAAATTATAAAATCAAATTTTATCTGAAAAATTGTCAATTTTCATTCGATTAATCTGAAAATTTAAGCAGCATTTGTATAGCGCATCACTGAATTTGGAAAGAAACTATTTTTGAGGTCAAAAGGTCAAATGTCAACTCAAGGTCAAACTTCTAAAATCAATTTCAGTCTGAAAAATAATCAATTTTCATCCAATTCACCTGAGCTTTGATAAAGATTGTCAATTTTAATCTTCATGAAAGGGACAATTTGATGTATCCATGGCAACCTTTGGAGATGGGGTGGATTTTACAAGTATTGTGCTCTGCACGACGTCGTTTTCTTGTTTGACTTTCTGTTTGTCTGTCTGTGTGCAGGATATCTCAAAAAGTTGTGGATGGATCTGGATCTGGATGGGTGTGTACAAGGACGAACTGATTCGATTTCGGTGAAGATCAGGATCCAGATGTAGATATGAGGATTATTTAATTTTTAAAGTGATTCTTCACCATTGAGAGATGGGGCCAAAAACGATATAGTACTGCATAGCATGATATTTCAAAAAGTTATTGGGCCTGATATGTTCTCGTGGATCAGACATTACATGGCGGAGGTATGCATGCACTCTACCGTGTGCCCTTCCAGTTAATACATGGAATGTTTTTACAACAAATATGTATATATTTTTTTTTTAACAAAATAAAAAAAAAGATTTTATAGATACTATATTTTTTTAAATGACATTAAATTGTTTCATATTATATAATTGAGTGTTATTTTCTTTAAAACATTGCAACATGTGATTTAAGCTTCATGATGTTGGAGGTCACAGATGAATTATTGGCTTCTTTCCTTGAAGCAGTCGCATAACCGAGGTCTTTAAAACATTTCAGAATGACAATTGTTGCATCAATATATATTGCTGTATGTGACAACATGCACAATCGTGTTTCTTAGTGAGGATTAAAAACACACACAAAATGTGATTGGCATGAAGGACACTGGCCACAAAAAGCAGGTGGAGGTGTGCATGCCACTACCCTCTTCAAACACGAACACAAAAGCCATGGTAGAGAGGATACATACAGTATATTCCATCTTTAATAACTTTGACTTTCTTTCTGTGTCATTTCCAATCTAAATGTTGCACAAATCCTTTTTTTCATTGGTTCCATGGATTTATCCGAATGAGAAGTGTGACTCGTGCAGACCCTTCAGTATCCGGGTGTGAAGCAACAAGCACTTTATCATTTCATTTCCAGCAGCTAATGTAGTGAGGTTCTTTGCTCCACGTGTTCACGGCAGCTATCAGCCCATATCTGGGATTTCTCTATTCCCCACCCCCCCCCCCAAAGAACCCAAGACCCCACCCCAACTCTCCTCCTCGGAGCACTGGCCAGGGTCTGGGGAAGACATGTGGGGATGTTGGAGGAAGACATGTGGGGATGTTGGAGGAAGACATGTGGGGATGTTGGAGGAAGACATGTGGGGATGTTGTAAGAAGTGCGCCAAGAGGAGAGCATGTTTCAGGCCAAAGTATGTCCAATTCACGGACAAGGCATGCTGGAGCTGGCTGTGCCGTCTGCTTATTGCACCTGCCATGTCTCCCGGTCCACTAAACATCTTGACATTTGCGAAATGGCTCGTTCATTAACAACCCCAGGTCCCCTGTTCATTCCAGCTGATACGTTTTTAAACCAACGGGAAACTCAGGCATCTGCAAGGAATAGATGATACATCAAAGCGACACTGAAATCGTCATTACTTGGCATGGTACGATACACACGGGGTTTGAATTTGAAAATTCCACAATGGCACAGAAACGGAACCTTACGTGAAATATTAGGTGTGTTTAAAATGTTCCAGGAATGGTGTATTCATTGGCACCCTTGAGCCACAGAATTTGCTCATTATAAACTTACACGCATGTGCTTGTTGTATGCCATTAGTTTCAACAACCTGACATTAGTTTTTGTTTCAGAATATAATCCAAAGGTTTGCTACGTTGTACAATTATTATCGTTATAAAATTGAGCATCACGGGAGGTGTCATCAAATTTTATGCAGAGAAGGTGCGAGCTCCAAAAAAAATCCACAATCGATTGTGGCCATGTATGGTGAATGGGTAGAGAAATGGGCAGCCATGAGTTCCTTGAAGAGGATTCAATATTATGCCAATCTCGTGGCAAAACATTGCAGCAGGCCACCAAGGACAAACGATGAAGGGTGTTGACCAAAAGTTTTCCCCTCTTTCAGGACAATGTACCTTTGCACAAGACCTGTGTTGCATCGACTACAATTTATGGCTTTGGGTTGAAGCAGCTGAATCACCAATCGAAAATCAGCTGAAGAAGTTTTTGCCCCAACTCTTTGGGGCAGTGGGTGGCCAGCCTTGACGTTCGTCTCAAGGTGGCAGGAGTTTGTAATTTGTTCAGGATCCAGACAAATAACTTGCTTACCCTTCATGATAGACACTGAGGGGTCTTTTACATCTGACAATGAATGCCAGCAGATGGGATACTCATCTTAATGTCTAGCTGAGGGACGGCACACTTTGTAATGAAATGCTTGGCCTGTGACTCGCTAATCCTACAATATGGTTGTGAGGTCGGGAATGGAACAGCTCAAAGGTAAGTGTGTGAACTTTGCACCATTCTATCGAACAACAGTTGGATTGAGAGTGTTGTCAAAGTCTGTTTCCAATATACAGCATATTAGATCACGAGCAGGAACCCACAAAAAATTCCACATAATGTCCAGTGTCATGTCGCGTCCAATTTCAATCATAACGCTGTGTGGCACATTACTGAGTTCCTCAAAAATGATGCAAAAATTGTTCTTGAACCTGGAACTTCCTCATGCGAGAACTTCACGGAAGATAACATTGTGGTGACCATTTTGCCTTGGTGTTTGCCTTGCGTCTTGGTGTCGAGAATTTTGACTCGAACATCCATCCATTAGAGCCCTTCCTCAAGAAAATGCCACATACAGTTGGCCACGGGTGAAGACTGGCTGAGGTAAGTAAATGCCAACCTTGTCAAATGACAGGCCTCGTGCCTTTTTGATTGTCTTAGAGTAAGCCAACCATAGGAGAAACTGGATTCTCCATAACATGAATGATAAGCCTCTGTCACTCGGGCGAGGTTTACTCGAGGTATGAGAACTCGATTTCCAGAATTCGGCCCAGAAGTCAATTTCGCTTCAACCGAGTTTTGGTGCAGATTGATGACCTCTAATCTGGTACCATTGCAGAGTCCCTGTTGCAGGGCAAGGTTGCGAAGCAAAATGATGATACAACCAACCTTGAGATTAAGATGGTGAGGTGGCATCCCAGATGGTGTGAGGGAATTGATGAATTCCATGTGATAGTTCTCCACCTCCTCAACAATGTCACTTAACTGAATCTGTGCTGAAGTAAGTGACTGTTTCACCTGGCAATATCTGCATGATTTCATGGCCAGACTGTTGTCATTATTAGAAGACAGGATGACATGGGTGCATTTGTTCTCGCTGATTGTATTCGTAAAAAAGTGCTCACTCAGGGAACCTTTTACAAAGCATGCAGCAAGTACTTCGACGACATTTCTTACAGGTGGCCGGAAATCAGCCACAAGTATTCCACTGATAAGACGAAGCAGCCATCTTAAGAAGTTTTCCTGGTCTGGGTGATTGCGCATGTTTTGAGTGAGCACCAATTGATGAAAATGAACATTTGAGGCATGTGTCGATAATGATGGCTAGTGGGGATCGTGGTACAATTGGTTGGATTTGTCTGAAATCCCCGCTGAACAGAATGGCTTTGCCTCCAAAAGGCTGTCTGATTGCAGTGACGTCTTGCAAACATCGGCTTCTGACATGAAGTGCATGGGGGGTATCACGGATGCTTCATCAATGATGAACAGCATCTAGTTATGCACGATGTCAGCCTCATGTGAAGTGGGAGAAACATTGCAGGAACTGGTTTCTACCACTGGCACTGGAAGCTTGAACAAACTGTGTACTGTTTTCCTCCCATTCATGAGTGTAGCTGCAATTCCAGTCCAAGCTGCACATGCAACTTATTAGCCATTGTGATGGAGGTGCCTCATCAGCATGTTGAAAATGAATGTCTTCCCTGCACCTCTTGGGGCATCGACGTAAAAGCATCGAGCTTGTGGTGGATCTTCTCTGACAACACTGTGTAGGCTTCAATTATGGAATCCGCCAATCATCGTCATTCATTATTTAGTCGATCAAAGTCAGCAGGCTCTTCTTGAGGTACTTCTGCAGTGACAAAGTCTTGTTCTTGGGGCTATGGAAGACCAAATGTTACACAGTTTGTTCAATTTTCTCATAAAATGGAATCTATGCCGTAAAGATAAATGGAATCTATGCCTTAAAACCTGCTCTTGTGCTCTTGCTCACCCTCTCTCTGTTTTATTCGCCCTCTCATTTGCTCAAGGTCATCTGCCATCTGCTTGGAAATCAGCAAACATCACTCACTGCCCTGCATAAAAAAGGTGCAAAAACAGATCCCTGCAACGACAGACCAATCAACCTTCTGCCAATCATCAGCAAGGTTATGGAATCCATCATTGCTTCAGACATTAAATCCTTCCTCTTCTCCAATGGCTTGATTTCCGATCATCAATTTGGTTTCAGACCAGGTCACTCTACCCTGGATATGCTGCTTCTGCTCTCCAAACAATGGATGGAGATCCTCATGCCGGACATGAAATCAGAGCAATATCCAAAGACATATCACGTGCTTTTGACAAAGTCTGGCACCCTGCCCTGCTCATCAAACTCTCTTACAATGATATCCAAGGCCATGTCTACTCATGGCTCACAGACTTCCTCTCCTGTTGCAGTCAACGTGTGGCCCTAAATGGAGTTCTTTCATCCCCCCTTCCTGTCCAGGCTGGAGTTCCTCAAGGTAGCATTATGGGCCCTTTTATTTTTCTGGTTTTCATCAATGATCTCTCTGACTCTCTGGAAAATCCTCTTTATCTCTTTGCTGATGACTCCACCCTCTGCCGTTGCATGTCATCCCTCAGACTGGCATGCAGCAGCTTCTTCGCTCACTGCAGATCTTGGTAAAATCACAAACTGGTCCAACACGTGGAACATGTCTTTCAATCTGGACAAATCTCACACTCTCACGATGTCTCTCCGAAAGGACCATTGAGAAACCCCCCCCATCCACTTTCTCAACAATCCTGTGGAAGAAGTGCTTTCTTTCAAGCTTCTGGGTCTCACTATCTGCCATGACCTTTTCTGGGAAAGCCACATTTCAAACCTCGCCTCCAACGCCAGTCGCCGACTGGGAATCCTCCGTCGTGCAAAGTCCTTCCTCGGCCCACCTGAGCTCCTGACCACTTACAAAGCTTCCCTCTGCAGCCTGATGGAGTACTGATCTCCCCTCTGGACTGATGCGCCTGCCTCCCACCTTTCTCGGCTTCACGTTGTGGAAACCAAGGCATTTCGGATCATTGGCATCTCCCGCAATTAGGCTGAGTCTTTGGGCCTCTCACTCTCTCACCGCAGGCTGGTCGGTGGTCTTTCTGTCTTCTACCGTCTTCTATCCGGTCTCGCCCCCCTTCCTGCTCTCTCTGCTAATTGTTCCCACCATATTTCCACAGGGTGCTCAAGGTCCGCCAACAACCCCCTTCTGGTAAAACTACCAAAATCATGAATCACTGCTCAGCTTCACTCTTTCGTTCCTCTTTTTCCCTGCCTTTGGAATAAACTCCCTCACTCTATTCATTTCCATTCTTCCCTCCAGGCCTTCAAAACAGCTGTTCACCACCACCTCTTACCCCCAGCTGTTCACCCCCATCCAAATCCTCGATCTTTTCTTCCCCCGATAATCCACCCAAGCCCACCTCCTTCAAATTCCCTGCTTTCCTTCCTGAAAGTCCCTGTAATGTCCATCTTCTATTCCCCATGTTGCCCGCCACATCCCTCTCCCTTCCACCTTATCTCCTAATGTCTCTGTTCCCCACTGTTTTGTCGTTCCCACTCCTGCCCTTCTTGTCTCATGCCCCCCTTGCTGTGTGGTGTGTCTTCGCTCTCATACGATCCTCGACAAGGTATACAAAAAAAAATAAAGTGATGTTTTTCTGCAACCTCCAGTGAATGGTGCCTCAGCCGGTCTTCAATCATGGCCTATTTGTGATCATTCTACAGTCCTAAGACATCTGAATGTTGACAGTGTGCACAGATGGTTGTGAACAAGCTTTGCAGCTGTCTGGGCATCTGGAATGCAGAAGCTTCTGTCAATGTGTTATGGTACTCTGTATCAACGGAGAGGAGTCACCATTGAATGCAAGCCTCCCTGAAACTACCGTCAACTGCACCATTGACTGTCCTCAGGTCAGCAGAGCTTGAGGCTCCTGGGACATGTAACAGGAGAAGACGCAGATAAAACTCTGGATATTTGTGGCTGACCGAATACATTCGGCTGATAATTTGGTTTCCACCTCTGCATCTGACTGCCCATTTCTTCTCTTGATTGATGAACACAGAGTGTTTAGGGATGTCACTGGAAAGGAACAGCCTCTACAGTGACATCTGTTGGGGTCCTCCTGCATTGCAATCCTTGTTCATCCTGCACCATGCAGTCAGGTGCATGGCACGTTCCTCTGCTTGCTTGTTGTTCTTGTCCTTCTGTGTAGTAGACCCTCTGTTGCTCATGTAAGTGAATAGCTGGTTTGCAGATGGTGTGAGACTTCATTTTACTTATACTCAGACAGCCGCCAAATCGCTTCTGGTGCAGAGACGTACCTGCGATTCAAGTCGGTGTTGATCTCATCATGCTGTTCGACTGTGGGCCTTTGGTCTTATGGATGAGTTGGGTTGGGTTGGTCTCCAGTCAGCTCCATGTTGGCACAATCATGGTCTTTGTTGACATATTTAAAAAAGCTACTTCACGCTCTTCAAGAAAGCGCAGGCCTCGAGGTTGATGTCAAGATGCCTGGTGGATTGAGATGCTCATAAAAGTTGCTTCAATGTCTCTTGTTTAAGGTGTTCACCTCCTCTCACCACGGGATAATCTGTTTCTGTTTCAGGAACGCACACGATGACGTCGTACATGACATGCATATGATGTCGTACATGACATGCATATGACGTCAGATGCAACAGCTTCAGGTTAATGATCCTGCAGCTCTAAATGTGTTGTTTTACAAGTAAACAAATGAACCAAGAGACAACTGCAGGGCCAATAATTACATCCATTGTGTCGGAATGTGGTTTTCACATGAATTCTACTTACTTTCCATGTGTTCAAGCACCCACTTAAGAATCCTTTGTGTGAGTCAAATGGTAATTTATCGTCCATTGCTTTGAAGCAATGGTGATTCATGACGTGTGGACTCATGACAGGGAGTAGTCTGTGATGTGGTGGTAGGGGGATGGTGTTCGTGATGTGGAATGGAAAATTAGGGAGAGGTTTGAAGGACAAGTTACAAGTTTGACTGGGCACGAGGAGCCATGCGCTCGAAAGGTGAACATGACGAGGGATCAGCGATGGTGGAGCCACAGAGGCATCCAAAGATGAATCGATAGACGGAGGGAGTGGAGAAAAACCGAACATTCTAACGATGCATATTCCTCCCAAAGTCTCTCGCAACGAAAGCTGGCAAATCTATCTCACATAAACTTAAGAAATATCTTTCAGGGTGAAAATCCTACGTGTCTCTGAATGCATTTGGGGGTCTTTTCCATAAATGCAACAATGCATATTATACATATGTACACACACACACACACACACACACACAAACACACACACACACACACACACACACACACACACACAAACACACACACGCACACGCACACACGTATCATGAAGATATCAGGGACCTGCAGAAATTCCACAGTCCATGCCATCTACCTATATAATACTGGCCCCACTCCTCCTTCATTCCTGTTCTTCAAAGCAAAAGGGTAAATTGTTATATCAACATATTAGATCTTTCTTCAGTGAATTATTTAACTTTTTGACTTCCCTGAACTTCCCTGAAGTTCAGGGCCATTCGTGACTTCCTTGAAAGTGCAATTGAAACAGAAAGTGAATATCCGACAGTTCATGGTTTATTACCATCGGTCGTTTCAAATTTTAGGGAAATATGAGTTGCCTTATTGCGTTTGTAAATTATCCTAAATTAATTATCTTCTTCATAAAGCATCTTGCGCATGGATCCAAATGGCAGGACATCGGAAATATGTTGTTTCAACTGTGGGTGGAGTCAGGCCAGCTGTCCAACCATTCGGTGGGAAGGATTGTTCCAGAAGTACGTATGCACAAACAAGCATAATATATATATATATATATATATATATATATATATATGTATATATATATATATATATATATATATATATATATATGTATATACAGTATATGTATATGTATATATATATATATATATATATATATATATATATATATATATATATATATATATATATATATATATATATATATATATATATATATATATATATATATATATATATATATATATATATATATATATATATATATATATATATATATATATATATATATATGTCTTCATCTGATTCCTGATATCTTCATGATACGTGTGTGTGCGTGTGTGTGTGTGTGTGTGTGTGTGTGTGTGTGTGTATGTGTGTGTGTGTGTATATATATATATACATATATATATATATACATATATATATATATATATATATATATATATATATATATATATATATATATATATATATATATATATATATATATATATATATATATATATATATATATATATATATATATATATATATATATATATATATATATATATATATATATATATATATATATATATATTGTTGCGGATTCGCGCCCGCCGGCGTGCTGACGGCCACGTAACTCGAATCGCGGCACGTCGCCCACCGGACGGACAATCCAGTCGTGACCCTCTCGGATTAACGCCGGGAACCAGTCAGGGGTGGACCTTTCGGTCTCACCGCGATCGAGCCAATCAGCCCCCGCGTGGGATAGGGTTGCTCGCCAAATTCGACCTACCTAAGTACCCACGCGGAGGGTAGACCGGGCGATCGCACCTCGCTGCAGGTCGACTTCGGACACGGGCCACTTAAGCGACGCGTTCCGTACTATCGGGATAACCGAGCGGTGTTATTCGTCGACCTCGACGGTTCGATTAATTATCGGGCGTATTCAGCCCACTACCAACCCTTTACGTGAAGCAAGATGAGGATTCAATGAAAGAAATGACGAAGCGAAGCGGGAAACAGTTCAACACAAAAGCACATTTATTCGCGATGAACGGAAAGCACACATATACAATTACACCAAAAGCACATGTAAAAGGAGAAGAAACACAATGCAATTTACACAAAAAGCAAATGCGACAATGCAGATCTAATACCGATTACACGAGCACACGGCAACACTTATACAATTTTACTTCACAGACGGCGCCGACAACACATACCCAAAACCAAGGAAAGAATACCCTCAAGGATGAGGCGGGCCTGAGGCCGAGACCGGGTCGGGCCTACCCGTCTGGTGATGAGACGCGGAGCGGCGATGGTGCCTCAACTCCACGGGCCTCGCGGGCAGTGTCTGGTAGGGGGTGGGAAAGGGGCCCCCTTGGTCGCACTATCTCAGCGCGGGGGGAAACAGGAGGGGGTTGCTGATGCTCGGGGTATAGAGGATTCCTACTCTGGCTCGAGTCCCGCGACGAGCGTCTCCACCTCGGCCAGGTCGCGCTGTCGGCCTCCTTGGGGTGCAGCTCCCTGCACGACGCGAGCACCCCCTCGTCTGCCCTCGCCGCCTCTCCACAACTCCGTCCCCTCCGCTCCGACTCCAACGCACACGACGACCAGCTCCTTCTTGCCAACTCCACCGCCCGCGAAGTCTTAACTCTCTCTGTTCCCTCTCGACTCTACTACTCTCTGGACTGACGAACACGGTCGCTTTTATCAGCCCCGTGGCTTCGCCCTCTCATCTTTGACCCCCTCCCTTCGACCTTTCACCTCGCTCCCCATTGGCCCGAGAAAAAGTGGGCGTGAGTGCTTTTTGATCCATAAATTTGCATATATCGATCGCCCTCCAACGCCCTGGGGGCGCGGCCACCCGCCCTCGCTCACCGATTGGACGGCAAAAAGTGGGCGTGTGTCGTTTTTGATCCGTTTTTGAAGTGGAAAATCCGTGATTTTGTACACGCTGTTCGGCGCGCGCCCTGCACGAGTCCAACACCGGTACCCACAGGCGGCGCAAGAACGGTGGCGATGCGACAGTTGCGAGGTGTGACGTGAAGGTCGTGGCGGTTGTGGTGAAGCGGCGTTGTGGTTGGTGGTTGATGTTGTGACTGGTGGTGGTAACAATGGCGGTTGGTCCAAATTAAAGATAGTAAAAGAAAAACGGCTATCCTGAAGAGTCGCAGCACGCATAAATGACATGTATTCCCACTAGACAACGGGTTTGGGCCTAACTACACATGTACTTACCGAGATACCTCACCTAAGGGACCTGAATGGTGGTTTGCGAATTTGGTAACCACAACACTACCCCCTCCCCTTTTTACAGACTCGTCCCGAGTCGTCAAATTTTCGTGTGCCATCATGTGTAGTTTTCCCCTAGTACATTTTACCTACGGATCCCTGAGTGCGACATTCATGGTATTCGTGTCCCCAAAATAAATAACCTGAGGGCTGCGTAACAATCTAAACAAACTCACTCACACGGACGACTTAAATAAAATTGCCGGCGCTAGACAGACATGCCGGGGGGCGCACTCATATTTACAGTACATCTTAACCTTAACTTACAAATTTTACACTAAACCATGGCCCAGGATCATTGATCTCTGCAAAAAGAAAGCAGTGAGCAGGGAGCCAGGCTGCCCGCATGCAGTCTCTGGCTCAAACAATGCAGGTGACAGGGAACGTGGCTGGCTGCTCACACGCAGTCCAAGGCCTTCCCTTTTGAACTGAACGCAGTGAACCACAACGGTGCATGGGCTGCACAAACGCAGTCTCCGTGCCAGCTCAAGTGGCACACGCAATGAGCACAACGAATGGATGGATGGATGGTTTGAATCGAACTCAGTGAACCACAACGGTGCATGGGCTGCACAAACGCAGTCTCCGTGCCAGCTCAAGTGGCACACGCAATGAGCACAACGAATGGATGGATGGACACAAACACGGTGCACGGGCCGCCACTGCAGGCCCGTGTTGTAGCTGCCAAAAGGGCAGTTCTCGCAGCTTGCAAACTGTTGCCTTGCGGATCCTGGCGCACATGGAAATGAACAGGGGGGGGGGGGCAAAGCAAAAATTGAACGGGGCTGGTGAACGTGGGCAGTGGGCATGGCATGGCAAAGGCAGCAGGCAAACACAGCCCGCAGAAGAAGGCCGCTGCAGGCAAACACAGCCGGCAGATGAACTGGCCGGCACAGGCCTGGAAGTACCACAGCTGCAGATGATCCGGCCGGCACAGGCCTTGTAGCAACACACGGCCAGCCGATGAAGTGGCCAGCCTTTGCCGTTCAGTGGAGGTTGGTGGAGGGAGTGCGGTGGTGCTGGCCACTCAGAAGGCGGGCTTGGACCTACCTACCTGTCTCCCTCCCAACCTATCGCCTTTGCCTGTCACTGTACATACCCACTCCCTTAATTTGTCAAACCCCAATTTAGCCCCAACTTATTTTTTTGTTGTTTTTATTTTTACTCCCCCACTATAAATCGTCCCCTAACCCCCTTTATCGTCCTTGTTTGGCTAACCCATTCTGTCACCTAGCCTACTCCCAACCAATACGTTCCCTTCCCGGAGGGGAATAAGGGAGAGCTAGCGTCCTGTGTCGAGGCCCAACGAAGCCTCAGAATGGCCTCCCCAGAGTTCGGCGATCTAACCCAAAGTGGGTCCAGCGGCCCACAACGAGAGCGGCGGGATGGATGGTGCGGAGGGGTACATCTCCTAATCTACCCTATCCATTTAACAGTTAAACTACCCCGGGGCTTTCAACAAGCGCCTCTCGCTTAAACTATTGGTTCTAACAACCCAGATTCCCGTCGCCTGTGTTGGTGTCCTCACAATTTCGGGCCTCGCCCCCCAATTTTCTCTCCGTGCCCTCACACGGTCTCCTGGCTGGGACACGTGGCTCCCTTTGGCAGGCACGACCCTCTGCCGAATCTCCCGCTATGGCACCCCCGGGCACTACACTGCCTCCGAGCCTACCAGCTCCCTAACACCGGGGAGTGCCCCCCATGGCACCTCCCCTGAAACGCACACGTGGCAGGCCGGCCTCCCGGGCCCCTTTCCGAGGGTCACCCGTGCCCACAACACTGCCCACGCGGCTAATGGCGCCCCGGGCCCCCGCACCAAGCAGGCGCACCCGTGCCCACTATGCTATCCCGGCCCCCCATGGGCCCTTGGCCTACCACGGCCGACTAGCCTGGTGCCCGGGGTACCCACTCAGCGATACTCACCTTTCGCAGCCACGCTCCCAAGCCCGTCAACAGGGCTCCTGCACCCCTCCAAATGGGTCTCGAGCCTACATTCCCACCAACAGCAAAACGACCTCCGTTTTGTAAATTTGACTAACCCCCTAACTCACTTTACTCTGACCCCGGGGTCCCTTGGGCGGGAGTCACTCCTCCCCCCAATCACTCATCGCACCATGCATTCCCCATTCACTCCACACACACAGACCCGCTGGCCTCACTCACTCACCAAGCACATGCCTCACAACTCACCAACTCTTCAACACACACACCGCTGAACTCTGCCATACTCCTAACTACATCCGCTAACTAACTCGTGCTCCCACGTCGTCCCTTAAACTACAGCACGTTCCTTTTAACACTACGTAGCTAAACTACGTCCCCTCTACACATCCAAAGTCTGTCACTGTCTCCGAAATAAATCATTTTATTTCCCCACCTAAATCTGGCTACAATCCCTCTACCTAATCCATTCCACGGACTCCATGAGGACTTACCCCTGCCCCATGAAGTCGGTCTTACTAAGCTAACCCTTCCCCCTAACTAGTTTTCTTCCTGTGCCCAGGTAAGGGGGTCTTTCACCCCTTGCCCAGGAATCCTGTGCACCCGAAAGTGAGGCTTGCTTGTTTTTTTTTTTTTTCCATGCGCAGCACCTGCGCGGCAACTCAGAGCTCGCGCACTTTGCAACTGCCCGTGACGTCATGCAGCTGCACGTGTTCCTCGTCCCTCCTTGGACGGTACCATCCGGCAGAGATACCCCTCCTGCCGGATTCCAACCCCACGTGCAGCCATGGCGTCACCGTGCGCATAAAAAAACACAAGCCCCACGTCTCGAGGGGTTCCCCACGCGAACACATGTACTTTGCCCGTTGGAGCTTAACACACACGATCGCGTGGAGAACCCGTCCGGTCCAAATCCGAAATCCTGCCTAAACTTTGTCCGTCCGCGGGATCGGCAAATCCACCGCTGGCGTTTCCGGACCGGGACTTCACTATCGCAAGCGAGCACGTGGCGGTCTCGTGCGTTGCACAGCACGAACCTCGTGCTCACTGCTGGGTGAACTCGGCACGGTCCCCGAAACAGCTACAGCCGCTACTCGGCTTTCTTTCATCACATGTCGCCGTCGTCGCCTCCATTCCACACACGCATACCTGCGTGTTACGACGCACACAGTCCACTCCATCACATTCACACCGGGAGACGCGGCTGCGTGCTCCCGCATGCCAACCGACATCTCCCTCACATACCGCTCTCTCACACACACGGTCTCCCTTGCATAACCCATACCACTCACACGTGGTGCTCCATTCACTCGTGCCTCACTCACACACGCGGGGGAACTCAACCGCGGTGCCTCATCCACACACGCGGGGGCACTCAACCGCGGTGTCTCATCCATACTCCGTGCCTCACTCACACACGGTGCCTCATCCACACACGGCGTGCTGGGAAGCACGCACTCTGGCACCATCGCCACCACACCACTCACACACGGGGTCGCTTCCACACACGGGGACGCACTCACGCCTTGCACCACACACACAGGGACAACCACACTGGGGATTCGTGTCCCCACAAGGGTCTCCGGGGCCTCTATACCCCCCAAGCTCTCCGTGCACCTGTCCACAGCACTCCTCCTCTCAACCTCGCAAAGCACGACCGAACTCACCTGGTCGTGACTCGCCTCAAGGGGGCAGACTCCCTCCCCTCGTTCCTGGAGGAGGCCATCCAGCTGCTCGCACCGGGTCCCTGCACGCTCCGCGAGCTCACCCCCATTATCCTCCACTACCTCCGTGTGTGTGTGTGCGTCACTCACCCCGTCTTCATCGTGTTTATTGGTCTCTGCTTCTTTCTGGCGTCTTTCCCTTATCTTTATGTAGGTCAACCTTGCTTTCTCTTTAAGTCGCTCCCCTCCTTCCCTGTTTTTCACTCCTTGCTCTTTCACGATCTCTGCGTACCTCATCCTTGCTCTCCGTATTAATTGTTCTTTTCTCTCCCTCGCAATTACTTTCACCTCGTCTCTTGTCTCCCGAATTACTTTTTCCTTACCCGCCTCCACCGCGGGCCTGTCAGCCGTTGCACCCCCTTCCAGCTCGTTTGCTCCCACACGTGGAGTCGCCATTCCGAGTTCCCTGCTAACGGCCTTCATGCCCGCCTGCAGGCATCGGCCCATGTTCTGCGTCTCACCCCGGAGCTTTTTCATTTCCTCCTTCATGTTTGCTTCCATTCCGTTTATTTGCTTGTTCATTTCGTTTTTCATTTCATTTGTATTTGTATCCATCTTTTCGTTCATTCCTTTCATTTCGTTTGTCATTGCCGCCAGCATGGCGCATAGCTGGGCCATGTCGGGTGCACTTGAGTGAGCCGTTTCGGCAGGGGTTGGGGAAGGGTTTTGGTGGAGAGGGGGGGGAGGTGTCATACACCGCGGCCGCTGCCGCACCCATTTCGGGCTCTGGGTTCAGTTGGGCGAGTCCGTGTTCCTGCACAATCAACATTTCCTGCACGGGGATTCCATCCTGGACCATGGACTCTACATTACTACACATATACATTTCTAATACCCCCGGCTCCCGCTCGCCTTGAGACGCCATCTTGCTTCTCTTAAAGGGTTAATTTGAATCGCTCGTAATTTGGAGGGAATCGGGGGTCGCTTCTCTCACCCCTGGAGCGATTCCCGTGAATTTAGCTGGAGACAGGAGAGCCCGTTTTCCTGTTCTCCGATACCAGTGCCGCGAGGAGGGCGATGAA
>NC_140971.1:48814329-48844329 GCF_056783735.1 Eptatretus burgeri
TCAGCGACAGCGGCAAAATGCTGTTGACACGGACACGCCGCGCCGCATTGGAGGCCACATTCCACCGTCCATGTGAAAACAAGCCGCGAAGCGGCTGATTTGCATATTCGGATCAAGTTGAGGTCTGCCTCGGAAAGGACTAGCCAATCAGAACGTCTGTGTGCAAACAGCCACGAAGCGGCTGATTTGCATATTCAGATCAAGATGAGGTCTGCCTTGGAAAAGACTGGCCAATCAGAAATGGGGTTTCCACCAAGGGTGAAAGGGCTGAGGTGAAAGTAGGCGGAGCCAGTCTCGGGTGAAGGTTTAGGCAGCGATTTTCACCCCCCCCCACCTCGGGCTATAAAAAGGGCTAAGTGAATTGCCAGAGCCAGTTGGAGTTGAGCGCCAAGAGCCAGTTGGAGTTGGGCGGGATCAAAACGCAACGGCAGAAGTCAAGTGGTTCAGTTCAGTGGGCCAGTTGAGCGTGGAGAGTCGGGGTCGAGCAAGCTGCGTCACGGTCCGGGCAGACAGCCCTGAGAGCTTTGAGCGGCGCTGAGGAGTGAACGGGTCCTAAAAGAGCATCAACTCCAAGAGTGCAAGGCCCGTTCGCTCCTCTGAAGCATCGTCGGCCAAGCCCAATCGACCAGGCCATGGGGAATGCCAAGCGACCAAGGAAAGCCGCCCGCCATGCTGCTCAAGCCGCTCAAGCGACTGGCGCATTTTGCGACGCCCCAGGTGGAACAGAGACACAGGGGTTGCCGACCCAAAGACCGTCGAATCGTCACCAAGGGGCGCCAGGTAACCAGCACGGTCTCTTGGAGTCCTTCGATCATCCCGGCTCTGAGTACCATTAAAGGCTCACGAGCCCTAATTCTTTTCCTTGGGTTTTGTATGAAAGTTTGTGGCGCCTTGTCTCTTTAAGTAGAATTGTGGTTACGTGCATGATTGCGAGTACATTATCGCATAGACCTCGGCTGTAGGCTTTTTGCTCATGTCTTGTCCCCATCCCCCCCATTGATCGCTTGCTTGTTGCTCGTGTCATGTCCCCATCCCCCCATTCACTGACTGACGACGTGCTTATTGTAAATAAATACTCCATTGTTTAAATGTCGATCTGCTCATTGCGTCATTTTCCTTAGATTGACTGCCACTACACATTTGGGGAATTAACTGGCTATTAAAGCTGATAAAAGTGATAAACTGGTCCGATGGAACTTGGCGATTTAAAACCGCTCGGCAAAACGCACACGGGACGAGCACACCTAGCGGCTCGTTCCGTACAAGTTCCCGTCGAGGTATAGACTCTCGGTATTTCTGTCCGCGCGAATAGTTATGTATATTGACAATTCGGCGATTAACCCTGTAGCGCGTGGACAGAATATTGACAAGTTTATGGTGCGTTAAAAGGCACCAGCACCTGCTTTCCGGGGTTGACCAGAAAGCTACGACTAGATTCTGGCCTTCGGTGGGCACGCGACTGCAATTTGACTGAAGCGGTCATGCGAACGCCGGCGGAAATCTACAACAATATATATATATATATATATATATATATATATATATATATATATATATATATATATATATATATATATATATATATATATATATATATATATATATATATATATATATATATATTAATCCGCCGCTATATCGCGGTTCACCTATCGCGCCCCGGCTTCATCGCGGTTTTTCCCTTGGAACCTTACTAATTTTTTCTGTGGATTTCCCGGGCATATCGCGGTAATAATATATAGAATATAAATTATTTAAGCAATAAATTATAATGTAAATTATAATGTAAATATAAATATAACTGTTTACAAAACCCCCCCATCCACTTTCTCAACAATCCTCTGGAAGAAGTCTTTTCTTTCAAGCTTCTGGGTCTCACTATCTGCCATGACCTTTCCTGGGAAAGTCACATTTCCAACCTTGCCTCAAAAGCCAGTCGCCGACTGGGAATCCTCCGTCGTGCAAAGTCCTTCCTCGGCCCTCTTGAGCTCCTGACCACTTACAAAGCTTTTGTCCGTAGCCTGATGGAGTACTGCTCTCCCCTCTGGGCTGGTGCTCCTGCCTCCCACCTTTCTCGACTTCACGCTGTCGAAACCAGGGCATTTAAGATCATTGGCATCTCTCGCAATGAAGCTGAGTCTTTGGGCCTCTCACTCAATCACCGCAGGTTAGTCGGTGGTCTTTCTGTCTTCTACCGACTCCTCTCCAGCCTTGCCCCCCCTGCTCTCTCTGCGATTTGTCCCAACCACATTTCCACAGGGCGCTCAAGGTCCGCCAACAACCCCCTTCTGGTAAAACTACCAAAATCACGAATCACTGCTCATCTTCACTCTTTCATTCCTCTTTTTTCCCGCCTTTGGAATAAACTTCCTCACTCTATTCTTTCCCATTCTTCCCTCCAGGCTTTCAAAACAGCTGTTCACCACCACCTCTTATCTTCCCCCATCCAAATCCTCGATCTTTTATACCCCCGATAATCCACCCAAGCCCACTTCCTTCAATTCTCCTGCTTTCCTTCCTGAAAGTCCCTGTAATGTCCATCTTCTCCTCGCCATGTTCCCCGTCCCATCCCCATCCCTCTCCCTTCCACAGTTCACCTGTGTCTGTTCCCCAATGTTTTGTCCCTTCCACTCCCGCCCCTCTTGTCTCATGCCTCCTTGCTGTGAGTTGTGTGTTCGCTCTCATACGAGCCTCGACCAAGGTATACAAAAAAAAAAAAAAAAAAAAAAAAAATGCGTGGCGCTTGACCAGTCACACAACGCACGAGACAATGTTTCACTTGTGAACTTCGAATATTTTCTACGTTTTTTTCTCCAAGCCCCACGATGCCACCCAAACGCCTTGCACCTTCTAAGGCTTCTGGCAAGGAACCGAAGCGCCAGAGGAAGGTATATATTCACTCGATATAAATCAAACCCAATTGTGTTTATACACCGCCCAGCGTTTAATAATCACTCGATATAAATCAAACCCAATCGTGTTTATACACCACCCAGCGTTTAATAATCACTTGATATAAATAAAACACAATCGTGTTTACACACCGCCCAGCGTTTAATAATCACTCGATATAAATAAAACCCAATCGTGTTAATACACCACCCAGCGTTTATTATGCACTCGATATAAATCAAACCCAATCGTGTTTATACACCACCCAGCGTTTAATAATCACCCGATATAAATCAAACCCAATCGTGCTTATACACCGCGTTTATAACAAAAATAGGCATTTTTAGGCATTTTTGGGGGAGGCGTCTATTCATCGCGGATTTTCACTTCTGGGGGGGGGGGGGAGGGGGGGTTTGTAACATAACCCCTGCGAAAAACGGGGGATGACTATATATATATATATATATATATATATATATATATATATATATATATATATATATATATATATATATATATATATATACATATGTATATATATATATATGTATATATATATATATGTATATATATATATATATATATATATATATATATATATATATATATATATATATATAGTTACGGTTGTGGAAATTCGCATTACACCATAAAGGGCCCTCAGGTGAAATATCTGTAAGTACATGTGTAGTTAGCACAAACCCGTTGTATAGAGGGAATTTATGTGATCCATCCGGGCTGCGACGCTTTGAGTTAGCCATTTTTTCTGTTCTATCTTTTATTTCAAACAAACAGCATCTCAACAACCACGCCATGCCCACCACAGCGCCAACCACACTACAACCACGCCACCTCCACCATCTATGCTACCACATCTTCGCCACTCGCCATTCAGTAGGCCCTGTGCGGTTACGATCTCCGGGAACAAACAAAATCCAACGATGCTCGGGGGTTTTCCCGCCTGTTTCTCCCGTCAAAATTCTCCGCGCTCGGTGTGGGGGAAGTGCGATCCGAGCCGGGGGTCAAAGGTGAGAAAAGGTGGGGGCCTCTTTTTGGGGGAATAATTCCCTGGCTCAGAGTCATGACTGACTTCCCCGGCCCCCGCACGGCGCAGGGTGGAGGGGGAGCGAGAGGACACAACCCCTTCGAGAGGCTTCTCCAAGAAGCTCGAAGGGAGGCGGGGCCGAAAACAGGGCGGAGCGAAGGGCGGAGCCCCGCGCTAGAAAAGGCGGACAGGACGGACCTTGAGGAGAGTTGGTCGAGTGTTGGTCGAGTTGTTGATCGAGAGTTGGTCGAGTTGGTTCGGGTTGAGTTGGTTCTTCGAGGCTTCCTGTCTGCTCGTCTTGTTGGGGGAAGAGTCCTGCGGCCGCGGCTTGGCGAGCGGCCTGTCGCGAAGGCACGGACGGGAGACGCGGCAGCGCCGGTTGTGGGGTGGACCTGCGTGTCCGGACGAGGAGTGCCGGAGAGGGTTCGCTGGCCGCGAGAGAGGTCGGGGAAAGGCGCGACCATGCTCACGGTCGTGGGAGAGGGGCTCACCGACCACGAAAAGGAAGTCGCAACTTCTTTTTCTTTTTACTTTGCTTTTTGTGGAAATGTCTGTGGGTGGCACCGTCCGTCAAGTAGTATTGCTTTAAGTGTTGCCGTGTGTTCGCGTATTCGGTCGTAGCTCTGCATTGTTGTTGTTGTTTTAAATTGAAATATGTGCATTTCTGATTCTGGTTGGCTGTATATGTGTGCTCTGTGTCTGTGTGAATAAAGTGCTTGTATGAACTTGTTCCCCGTTTCGCTGCATCCTTCCCTTTGTTGAATCTCCATCTTACTTCACGTAAAGGGTTCGTAGTGGGCTTAATAAGCCCGATAAGTAATCGGAACCATCGAGGCCGACGATAACACCGCTCGGTTATCCCGATAGTACGGAACGGACCGCTTAAGCAGCCCGTGTCCAGAGTCGACCTGCGGCGAGGTGCGATCACCAGGTTTACCATCCGCGTGGGTACTTAGGTAGGTCGAGTTTGGCGAACAACCCTATCCCACGCGGGTGGCCGATTGGCACGATCGTGGTGAGGCCGAAAGGCCCACCTATGACTAGCTCCCGGCGTTAGTCCGTGAGGGTCACGACAAAATTGTCCGTCCGGTCGGCGACGTGCCGCGATTCGAGTCACATGGCCGATCGCACGCCGGCGGGTGCAAATTCGCAACTATATATATATATATATATATATATATATATATATATATATATATATATATATATATATATATATATATATATATATATATATATATATATATATATATATATATATATTGTTACGGTTGTGGAAATGCACATTACACCATAAAGGGTCCTCAGGTGAGATATATCGGTAAGTTCATGTGTAGTTAGCCCAAAGCCGTTGTATAGAGGGAATATAGGTGATCCATTCGGGCTGCGATTCTTCAGTTAGTCGTTTTTCTTTTGCTGTCATTAATTTGAGGCAACAACAACAACGAACATCGCCACAACCAACATCTCAACGATCACGCCATTCACTACACGACGCCAAAAATCACGCCATTCACACCACGACGGCTCCTTCCACAACTACGCTACCACATCTTCGCCACTCGCCATTCAACAAGCACTGTGCGGTCACGATTTCCGCGGGACGGATGGGAGGGGCGGAGTGGCAGCGACAGCCGGGGTGCGAAGGGGCATCTCCCGCCTGAATCTTCCTTCCCTCGTCGTACGGCGCGTGGGGAAGAAAACCAACAACGCCTGTGGGATTTTCCCTTCTGCTGTTCCCACGCTTTGGCATGGGGGAGGTGCGATTTGAGCCGGAGGTCAAAGGTGAAAAAAGGTGGGGGCCTGATTTTTTTTGAGGGAATAATTCCCTGGCCCCGAGCCAAAACTGACTTTCTTCTTTCCCCGCACGGCGCGGGGAAGGGGGGAACGAGAGGGCACGCCCCTTTTTGGGAAGCTTCCAGAAGGGAGGTGGAGCCAGAAATGGGGCGGGGCAAAGGGCGGAGCCCTGCGCTACAAAAGGGGCGGACGAGGAGGGTTCGTTGGTCTTCTGGTTCATGTTGGTCTTCTGGTTCGGGCGGCTTCTTGTCGGGTTCTTGCTCCAGTCGGTTTCTTGTTCCCATGGGTTCGTCTTGGCGTCGTTTGGCCTTGCTTCTTTGATCCTCGCGCGAGCCCTGGAACCCCGTGAGCGAGCGTGGAAAATAGCGCCGAACAAACCCCGTCGGTTTCCCCAAAACCCCGTCCGTACTGTCGAGCGGACCACATGAGCGATGCGCGGCACGAGCTCGCGGACCACGCTGGAGGGGCTTGGAGTTGCGGTCGCAAAGGAAGGACTCGACACGCTCAGGGAAGTCGCGACTTCCATTTCCTTTGGGTTCTGTGTAAATGTGTGTGTGTGTGGCACCAGTCCGGTCAAGTAGAATCGTTTAAGTGTTCCTGTGCTCGTGCAAATTTTGTAGATTCGGTTGTAGCTCTCCATTGTGTCCTTGCTTTTGTTTCTTTCCTTTGATTGAATACATGTATGAAAACTGTTGCTGACTGTAAATACGTTCTTCCGTGTGTCGCGTATTAAATGTGCTTGTCCGATTGTTCCCCGTTTTGCTTCATCTTTTCCTTTTATTGAATCTCCATCGTGCATCACATAAGGGATTCGTAGTGGGTTTCAACATCCCGATAAGTAATCTGAACCGTCGAGGTCGACGATAACTCCGCTCGGTTATCCCTGCAGCACGGAACGAGCCGCTTAAGCGGTTCGTGTCCGAAGTCGACCTGCGGCGAGGTACAATCGCCCGGTCGACCACTAGCGCAGGTACTTAGGTAGGTCGAATTTGGTGAGCAACCCTATCCTGCGCAGGTGGGCAATTGACATGATCATGGTGAGGTTAAACCCCCACCCGTGACTGGCTCCTGGCGGTAGTTCCAGGAGGGTCACGACTGAATTGCACGTTCGGTGGGCGAAGCGATCGCCATTCGAGTCAAGCGGCCGATCGCACGCTGGGCGGGCCAGAATTCGTAACACTGGTGTCAGCGAGCGGGAAACAAACTCTCCCGTCTCCAGGCTAAATTTATGGGAATCGGTTCAGGGGTGAGTGGAGCGACCCCCGATTCCCTCCAAATTACGAGTAATTTAAATTTAATCTGCTTACGTGAAATAAGATGGCTTTTCAAGGCGAGCGGGTGCCGGGGGGTAGAAATGTATATGTGTATTAATGTAGAATCCATGGCCCGGGATGGTTCTTTTTATAACTCCACCACTAATTTTAATCCATGGGAAGCTCGGCCCAATATTCTGAGCACGGACTTTACTGGCAAACTGAGTTGCATAATGGCGGCATGATCGCACCTCAGCACAGCACGGAGCGAGCGGCTATTTATGCCGCGGCGAATGGCACGACTCGAGGCGAGCGCTCCCAACAACTGTTTCAAACCACGGGGTCATGGCAGGCGTGGCAGGAGGCCGGAGCATGCATTGACGGGCTTCGGAGACAAGTGTCAAAGTCCTTGCAGCGGTGGAGGAATGGGGACAACTGTATAGGGGAATTGCATTCGTTTTCGTTTGAATTGGACGAGGCACGGCGGCACATAGACAGGGTTCATGAATTTTACGTGCGAACGGAGTCACAACAAATGGCCAATGCGCAGGAACTAAAGTGAGAGGTAGAAGAAGGCATTCAAAAAAGGAAAAGCTTGGAGGAGGAGATAAAAAGAGGAGAGGAACATCTGTAGCAGAGGGAAGAAGAATGGTTGGAAAAGTCAAGACAGTTCGAAGAACTAAAGGGAAAATTGAGGAAAATAGAGTTGAGTATCCATAAGTGGGAACAAGGGACGAGCGAGCTAAGCGAGAGAATGGAGGAGGAGCGAATTGGTAACTCCCGGGACAGAAAGCACATGGAAGAAGAATGGAAAACCGAGCTCAAAAAGAAACAAAAGGAGCACGATTTGGAAGTAAAACAACTAATAGAAAAAATATTGGAGGAGGCAAGGCGTTTCAAAGAACGAGAGGGGAGAGTGAAGGAAATACAGTTGGAAGAGAAAAAATGTGAACACGGTTTGGAAATAAAGCAACTAAAGCGAGAGATAGAAGAAGGCATTCAGGAAAGAGAAAGCCGAGAACGGAAGATAGAAATAGGAAAGGAATGGCAGGAAGTCATAGAGAGATATGGTGAGGAAATGAACGAAACGTGGAAGGAAGCATGCAAAAGAGGTGAAGAGGCCAGAAGGGAAAAATGGGAAAAAAAATTCTGAGTTACGTGAACACCAAAACAAAGAGAAGGAATTACAAAACGAGTTGAGAATGTTGAGGGAAGCGAGAACGACAGCAGAGAACGAAATGTTAAGGAACCACACTGTACAGATCGAACAATTAGAAGCCAAAGCAAGGTCGGAGTGTGCGGCGATGAGAAAGGAATTTGAAAAGAAAGTTTCTGAGATACAGAAACACCAAAATAAAGAGATGGAATTACAAAATGAGTTGAGGATGTTGAGAGAAGAAAGAACGACACCAGAGAATGAAACATTAAGGAACCACACTGTACAGATCGAACAGCTGGAAGCGAAGGCCAGATTAAAGAATGAGATACAAGAAAGAGTAATGATGGAAGAACGAATGAGACAGGAGAAGGAAGTCAGCCAACTGAAGGAAATAACGAGATTGCAGAATGAGGAACAAGGAAGACAGTGGGATAGAAAACGAAAAGAACATGAGTTTGAAATTGAACAACTAAAACGGGGAACAAGATTGGAGTCCACGGAGATTGAAAAACTCCGGAGGGAGAACGAAGAACTCAGGAAGTTCCGAGAGGAGGAACGACTCAAAAGGGGCCAGGAAGTAGAACAACACAATAAAGTGGGATGTGTGACAACACCACAAGGAGCAATGTCGGTGGTGCAGGACTTGATCGACACCACTCGTCGGATGAAGGAACAGTTAGGACCAACCCTAATAAAGGAGACACAAATAAAAATGGAGAAGAGGGAAGCAACAGAGACAAAGAAGAAAGTAGAAGTATTGCCAGAGACACGGGAGATAGACAGAGTCGAGAATAAATTAAATGGAACGAAGCAGGAAACAGAGACGAGGATACAGAAAGAAACTAATAGACACGAAGAGACAATAGAAATAGAATGTATAGAGACTCGGGAGATAGAAAAAGTAGAGGAGAGACTGCATGATAAAGACGGGGTTAAAGGAACGGAACACACACACACACACACACACACACACACACACACACACACACACACACACACACACACACACACACACACACACACACACACACACACACACACACACACACACACACACACACACACACACACACACACACACACACACACACACACACACACACACTTAGCAAGGCTTAATGGGGGTCAGCTGGCAGACTGTCTCGTGGCCCGGTTCAAGCAGCTGGATAGCCTCCTTCGGGAATGGAGGGAGACGCTATGCTCCCTTGAAGCTGGTCACGACCAGGTGGGTCCGGTCGTGCTTCGCGGAGTTGAGGGGGCGAGTTCTGTGGATGGGTGCACGAGGAGCTTGGGGGGTATAGAGGCCCCGGGAACCCTTGAGGTGACGCGAATCCCCAGTGTGATTGTCCCGGTGTGTGCGGTGCAAGGTTTGAGTGCGACCCCGCGTGTGAGTGGTGTGGTTACGAGTGTGCCGAGGTGCGTGCTTCCCAGAACGCCGTGTGTGCATGAGTCACCATGTGAGTGGAGCCAAGTGTGCGAGGGAGGTGGCATGTGTGAGAGGGACAGCGTGTGTAAGGTCGCTGTGTGTAAGGGAGATGACGGTGGGCATGTGCGAACATGCAGCCGCGTCTCCCGGGGTGAACGTCATGTCGTGGTGTGTGAGCGCCGTGACATGCAGGTGTGCGTGGATCGAATGGAGACGACGGCGACATGTGAGGGACAGAGGGCTGGGTAGCGGCCGTAGCTGTTTTGGGGACCGCGCTGAGTTTACACGGCGGCGAGCGCGAGGTTTGTGCCGTGCTTCGCACGAGGCCGCCACGTGCGCGCTTGCGGGAGTGAAACCCGGTCCGGAAACGCCAGAAATGAATGTTGCTGATCCCGCGACGGACAAAGGTTAGGCAGGATTATGGATTCGGACCGGATGGGTTCTCCATGCGAGCGTGTTTGTGTTAAGCTCCAACGGGCAGAGCACATGTGTTCGCGTGGGGAAACCCTCGAGACGCGAGGCTTGTTTTTTTTTTAATGAGCAAGGTGACGTCATGGCTGCGTGTGTGGTTGGAATCCGGCAGGAGGGTGAATCCCTGCCGGATGGTAGCGTCCAAGAGGGACGAGGGACGCAAACAGCTGCCATGACGTCACGCCAAAGGTGCGCGGCTGTGAATTGCCATGCTGGTGCGCAGGTTGCGAGTTGCCGCGCTGGTGCTGCGCAATTAAAAAAAAAAAAGGAAGCCTCGCTTTCGGGTAAACAGGATTCCCAGGCAAAGGGTGGAAGACCCCCTTGGCCTGGGCACAGGATGACACTAGTTAGGGGGAAGGGTTAGGTTAGTTAGACCGGCTTCATGGGGCAGGGGTAAGTCCTCATGGGGCCCGTGGAATGGATTAGTTAGAGGGATCCAGTGAGATTTAGGAGGGGAAATGATTTTTGAGGATTTTGAGAACAGTGACAGACTGTGGATGTGTAGCAGGGACGTAGCTTAGCTACGTAGTGTTAAAAGGAACGTGCTATATTGTAAGGGACGACGTGGGAGCACGAGTTAGTTAGGGGATGTAGTGAGCAGGATGGCAGAGTTCAGCGGTGTGACTTGAGAAGTGTGGAAGGAAAATGAACTTGTTGAGTGAGTGAGGCCAGCGGGTCTGTATGTATGGAGCGAATGTGGTATGCATGGTGCGATGAGTGATTGGGGGGAAGAGTGATTCCTGCCCAAGGGACCCCGGGGTCAGTGTAGAGTGAGTTAGCTGCGTTAGTCAAATTGACAAAATGGAGGTCGTTTTGCTGTTGGTGGGGAAGTAGGCTCGATACCCATTTGGAGGGGTGCAGGAGCCTTGTTGACGGGCTGGGAGCGTGGCTGCGAAAGGTGAGTATCGCTGAGTGGGTACCCCGGGCACCGCGCTAGTCGGCCGTGGTAGGCCAAGGGCCCATGGGGGGCTAGGATAGCGTAGTGGGCACGGGTGCGCCCCCACGTTGTGGGGGCCCGGGGTGCCGGTCTGCCACATGAGCGTTTCAGGGTTTTCGCCAGTGTGGGCACTCCCCGGTGTTAAGGGAGCTGGTAGGCTCGGAGGCAGTGTAGTGCCCGGGGGTGCCATAGCTGGAGACTCGGCAGAGGGTAGTGCCTGCCAAGGCAGCCACGCGTCCCAGCCACGAAACCATGTGAGGGCACAGACAGAAAATTGGGGGGGGGTGAGGCCCGAAATTTGAGAGGACACCAACACAGGTGACGGGAATCTGGGTTGTTAGAACCGATAGAAGTGAGAGGCACTTGTTGAATGCCCTGGGGTAGTTTAACAGTTAATGGATAGGGTAGATAGGAAGTGTACATCTCCGCAACATCCATCCCTTCGCTCTCGTTGTGGGCCGCTGGACCCACTTTGGGTAAAGATCGCTGAATTCCAAGGAGGCCATCTTGAGGCTTTATTGGGCCTCAACGCAGGATGCTAGACCTCCCTCATTGCCCTCCGGGAAGGGAGCGTAGGGGTTGGGAGTAGGCTAGGTGACAAGATAGGTTAGCCGAACAATGACTGTAAAGGGGGTTAGGGAACGATTTCTAGTGGGGAAGTAAAGATAAAAATAAAAACAACAAAAAAACAAGCAGTCATAGACTGGTACTTACGAAATCGTCAACTTGACCTCTGACCTTGTCTCATAAAAGCTGTCTCGAGAGAAAGTAGCGACGCAAACCAGAAGTTTCTACGATGATTCTGTACCAAACCATCAAAAATCGTAACGTTGACCGAAGCAAAAATCTCCATTTCTCCACGCAATTATTTTGTATTATTTTATCAGTCACAAAACCGTAATATTCGGCCATCCACCAACAATCTTTACATAATCCGACGGCTTTGCAAGTCAAGCATGCGACGATAACCTTTATTGGGATAAAAATGACTTTTAAACACCATCTTTATCGAAAACACTGTCAGCGCACACACGGAAAACTTTTACGTGACTCAACGACGTGTCTGCTCGAGCGCACTGCATCATGTGACGACCCTTGACGCGTCGAGTGAAATATTTTTTATACAATCTTAAAACGTCTCCAAAACATCCGATTTTTACCAGAATTTCGACAACCGAGTTTTAAGCGTCCGAAGCGATCGCAAAAACCGAAGACAAAATTAAAATCGGAGTTAAAACGAACTCGTAAAGTCTAGGGAAGCAAAAATCTCCATTTCTCCACGAAATTATTCAATATTATTTTATAAAAGTCACAAAACCGTAATATTTGGCCATACCCCAACAATCTTTACATAATCCGACGGCTCAGCGAGTCAGGCATGCGACGATAACCTTTATTGGGATAAAAAATGACTTTTAAACACCATCTTTATTGAAAACACCGTCAGCGCGCACACGCAAAACTTTAACGTGACTCAATGACGCGTCTGCTCGAGCGCACTGCATCATGGGACGACCCGTGACGCGTCGAGTAAAATATTTTTTATACAATCTTAAAACGTCTCCAAAACATCCGATTTTTACCAGAATTTCGACAACCGAGTTTTAAGCGTCTCAAGTGATCGCAAAAACCGAAGACAAAATTAAAATCGAAGTTAAAATGAACTCATAATGCCGAGCGAAGCAAAAATACTCCATTTCTCCACATTAATTTACGGAATTATGTTTGACCTCTCTGTGACCTTGACCTTTGACCGATTTTGACCAAAATCTAATCAGCGCTAGCCAACACCCTCCTGAATCACGTGGTGTAATTTGACATTGGTAGCTTCTTCCATTCTCGAGTTATCGTGCCTAAAAACAAACACACAAACAAACAAACAAACAAACAGAAACAGAAGTGATCAATATACTTACGAAATCTTTAGAGTGGCAGTGGAGTGGCAGCGGCGGCCGGGGTGCGAAGGGGCATCTCCCGCCCAAATCTTCCTTCCCTTGTCGTACGGCGCGTGGGGAAGAAAACCAACAACGCCTGTGGGATTTTCCCTTCTGCTGTTCCCACGCTTTGGCATGGGGGAGATGCGATTTGAGCCAGAGGTCAAAGGTGAAAAAGGTGGGGGCCTGATTTTGGGGGAATAATTCCCTGGCCCCGAGCCAAAACTGACTTTCTTCGTTCCCCGCACGGCGTGGGGAGGGGGGAACGAGAGGGCACGCCCCTTTTTGGGAAGCTTCCAGAAGGGAGGTGGAGCCAGAAACGGGGCTCCATTTCATTACCTCCACCACCCATGGTGAAGGGGGTTATGTTTTCACCCCTTTCTGTCTGTCTGTCTGTTTGTTTGTGTACATGATATCTCAAAAAAAATTGGACGGATCCGGATGAAATTTTGTGGACAGGTTCGTTGTGTGACAATGACGAACTGGTTAGATTTTGGTGAAAATCCAGATCCGGATCTGGACACAAGAATTTTTTAAGTGATTCTTCACCATTGAGAGATCGTGCTAAACTCATACATACAACTAATACCTACATGTCTCGGGAACATATATATATATATATATATATATATATATATATATATATATATATATATATATATATATATACATATATATATACATATATATATACATATATATATACATACATATACAGTGGGGAGAAAAAGTATTTGATACACTGCCGATTTTGCAGGTTTTCTCACTTACAAGGCACGAAGGGGTCTGTAATTTTTATCATAGGTACACTTCAACTGTGAAAGACGGAATCTAAAACAAAAATCCTAAAAATCACATTGTATGATTTTTAAATAATTAATTTGCATTTTATTGCATGAAATAAGTATTTGATCGCCAACCAACTAGTAAGAATTCCGGCTCTCACAGACCTGTTAGTTTTGTCTTTAAGAAGCCCTCCCATTCACCACTCATTACCTGTATTAACTGCACCTGTTTGAACTCGTTATCTGCATAAAAGACAGCTGTCCACACTCAATCAATCAGACTCCAACCTCTCCACAATGGGCAAGACCAGAGAGCTGTCTAAGGACATCGGGGACAAAATTGTAGACTTGCACAAGGCTGGGATGGGCTACAGGACAATCGGCAAGCAGCTTGGTGAGAAGGCAACAACTGTTGGCAAAATTATTAGAAAATGGAAGAAGTTCAAGATAACAGTCAATCTCCCTCGGTCTGGGGCTCCATGCAAGATCTCACCTCGTGGAGCCTCAATGATCATGAGAGGTGAGGGATCAGCCCAGAACTACACGGCAGGACCTGGTCAATGACCTGAAAAGAGCTGGGACAACAGTATCAAAGAAAACCATAAGTAACACACTACGCCGTCATGGATTAAAATCCTGCAGTGCACGCAAGGTCCCTCTGCTCAAGCCAGCGCATGTCCAGGCCCGTCTGAAGTTTGCCAATGACCATCTGGATGATCCAGAGGAGGAATGGGAGAAGGTCATGTGGTCTGATGAGACCAAAATAGAGCTTTTTGGTTTTAACTCCACTCGTCGCCGTGTTTGGAGGAAGAAGAAGGATGAGTACAACCCAAGAATACCATCCCAACCGTGAAGCATGGAGGTGGAAACATCATTCTTTGGGATGCTTTTCTGCAAAGGGGACAGGACGACTGCACCGTATTGAGGGGAGGATGGATGGGGCCATGTATCGTGAGATCTTGGCCAACAACCTCCTTCCCTCAACAAGAGCATTGAAGATGGGGCGTGGCTGGGTCTTCCAGTATGACACTGACCCAAAACACACAGCCAGGACAACCAAGGAGTGGCTCCGTAAGAAGCATCTCAAGGTCCTGGAGTGTCCGAGCCAGTCTCCAGACCTGAGCCCAATAGAAAATCTTTGGAGGGAGCTGAAAGTCTGTGTTGCCCAGCGACAGCCCCAAAACCTGAAGGATCTGGAGAAGATCTGTATGGAGGAGTGGGTCAAAATCCCTGCTGCAGTCTGCGCAAACCTGGTTAAGAACTACAGGAAACCTCTGATCTCTGTAATTGCAAACAAACGTTTCTGTACCAAATATTAAGTTCTGTTTTTCTGATGTATCAAATACTTATTTCATGCAATAAAATGCAAATTAATTATTTAAAAATCATACAATGTGATTTTCAGGATTTTTGTTTTACATTACGTCTTTCACAGTTGAAGTGTACCTATGATAAAAATTACAGACCTCTACGTGCTTTCTAAGTGGGAAAACCTGAAAAATCGGCAGTGTATCAAATACTTTTTCTCCACACTGTATATATACATATATATATACATATATATATATATATATATATATATATATATATATATATATATATATATATATATATATATATATATATATATATATATATATATATATATATATATATATATATATATATATATATATATATATATATATATATACATATATATATATATATATATATATATACATATATATATATATATATATACATATATATATATATATATATACATATATATATATATATATATATATATATATATATATATATATATATATACATATATATATACATATATATATATATATATATATATATATATATATATATATATATATATATATATATATATATATATATATATATATATATATACATATATATATATATATATATATATATATATATATATATATATATATATATATATATATATATATATATATATATATATATATATATATATATATATATATATATATATATATATATATATATATATATATATATATATATATATATATATATATATATATATATATATATATATATATATATATATATATATATATATATATATATATATATATATATATATATATATATATATATATATATATATATATATATATATATATATATATATACACAAACAAGATGAGAGTTTTAGTAAAATATAGATAATATACAATAGGGGTGTGCTGACACAATATAACCAATTATGATCAGTGCTTCTCCATTTTCCCGGGTCGCTCACCTGCATTTGATTTTTTTATTTTCCTTTTTTATTTATTTATTTATTTATATTTTCTTTTACGGATGCTTTCCAATGGTTTTGTGATTTTTCCTGGTGTATCGGCTTCGATGTCCTTCGGCGCGCAAAATTACCATGCTTCCTCATTGTCTCGGGTTGCTCACCAGCATTTATTTTATTTATTTATTTTTCATTTATTAATATTTTTGTTTATGGATGCTTTCCAAAGGTTCTGTGATTTTCTCTGGTGTATCAGCTTTGATGTCCATCAGCACACAACATTACTGTGCTTACCCATTGTCTCGGGTTGCTCACCTGCATTATTTTTTTTTCATTTTTTTTATTATATATTTTTATTAACAGATGTTTTCCGATGGTTCAGCGATTTTTCCCAGTGTTTTGGCGTTGATGTCCATCGGGAAGCCATATTTCGGCTTTCGATATCACCCAGAAGGTACCGAACTTTAATATCAGTCAGTGAGTCCGTGCGTCAGTGAGTCAGTGGTCAGAATGACCTCGATGTAATAGATGTACGTATATACAGTACTGCACACACACACACACACACACACACACACACACACACACACACACACACACACACACACACACACACACACACACACACACACACACACACACACACACACACACACACACCACTTCTTTAACGTTTTTAAAATTAATAACAAGTCACCATGGATGTGACTCTCAATCATTTCAGATATATATTTTCCATATAATGGTGTCCTCCACCATGCGGAGGTAAAATCGTTACCTATTATCTGTTCTGAGTGCTTTTATGCACGCGTGGAATCTATTTCCATGTCTTAGCCTTCAGCTAACCGCCGAGTCAATACGAGACTGAAATGGCGGCGAAGTCATGCCAATGGTGCAATTGCCAATGCCGGCAGATAATAGCATCCCATACCGTGGGACAGCCATTGTGAAGGGGCGGGAGTCTCAGGACGGATTATGTTATTACTCTGTTAATCTCTGGGGAATGGCAAGGTGCAGATAAGAGAATGCGATAGTTTCAAATAATGAATCTGACAAATCCAATCCATCTCCGTCATTCAGGCTCTGTACGTCTGAGTTTGGGGCCGGAATATTTGAGATACCGCACCTTGCAGATGAAGGGAGATTATTTCAAACCAGGAGGCTATATATCTCAGGAGGAAATATATACAATGTTCGCATATAGCACTGAGGAAATCAAAATGGAGAAGACAGCAGGTTTTCCTTTGAGCGACCACCTGAATTATGGAATGCAAACAGCAGAACATAATATAGAGAAAAATAAATAAATAAATAAACTCCTGACATAATTTTTTTGTTCTCCTCTTTGTGACGTCACAACTGAGGAATGTTTCCGATCAAGTGAAATGTTGAATGAGAAAATGAAATCGCTGTTATTGTACAAAACTGAAATTCGTGTAATAACGCTTTTTGAAAGTTTTCGTTTCATTTTCGAGAAACATTCAGAGCGGAATTAATTTGGGTGCAAAATTATAAAGCGCCCTGCAATAAAGATGAACAGCAATTAGGCGAAGATCAATGCTTAATTAGCTGCTTGTAAGGGAAGGAATGAAAGCTCACAATCACCATTATATAATACGAGATAATTTATGGTACTTTATCTTGAGAAACGCGGATTAATTGCGAGATTAATGGCTTTTAAATGGATTGTCCCTGGATCCTTTGGGCTAATCTCATTTTCATTTCTATTTGTAGAGAGCATATGTCCCCACCCCCCCTACCCATACCCCCCCTCCTCCTCACCCAAGCATCCTCCTCCGATCCTCCCCCTCCCCCCACCTCTAACTCCATACCGTACCCCTTCCCCTGCAAATGAAGCAATTACAACACTGCCGCTTCAAATAAATTGACACGCCAGCTGCATCAGATGTCTCTGTCTCCCTGACTTCCACCTGCCGCCATCTGTGCCCGGGACATACGCAATTAATCACGCGGAGCGCTGGAAACGGCCCATTAGTCTAATGGAGAGAGCGGGCCCGGCTCGGTAAACCGGCCCAGTTCCCGCCAGGACCCCACCCGCTCGTTCACCCCCGCCTATGGCTCCATCCAGCTGTCACAGTTCGTTACCATTTGGCGTGTGCTGATTATGTTTGCACTCTTAATCATGTTCAGCAATCGTGTTGGAGGCATTGAATGCGTCAGTGTATGATGGGGGCGCCGAGGAGGGGGCTCTTATCGTCGGTGAACGAGAATACGTTGCCCAAAGCTGGTGTACACACCGGTCGCTAGTAATGACCACACTTGGGGGCTCGAAAAGCTGTTGGCATTAAGGGAAAAGGAATTCCCATGTGATGTCAGGATGTTATTATCATATATACAGCCGAAAGAGATCACTTGTCGTCAGCTAGCTGTGGGACAAGGCCGCAAGCACGAAGCTTTGAAAAAAAAAACTAAATAAATGCACCACTCCATGCAAACGCTGTCTCTGTACTCAATGGGATCACACAGCCATTCATGTACGAGTCATACGTGTGTACAGCACTACTAGTTCTTCAATGATCCCAATGATTTCGACCTTTGGAGATCGGTCAGGGAACATGACGTTTTCAGCCCAGGTATTTCACCAAATGGCTGGCCATTTGGCATGACGTTTGACTGAAGGCGGCAGGAATCTGGAATTTGTTCCAAGGTGGCTGAGACAACTCACCTACTCTTCACTCAAGACACCGTGCGATCTTAAACGTCCACGAGCAATCATGCATTGCTGGCATTCGGGTCAGCCGGCTTAACATCCACCCAAATGGACGGTGCACTCATTGATCCCTCCCCATGCCTGCCAGAGTTTATCGCTGCGTCGGGATTCTAACCCAGGCTAGACAGCTCAAAGGCGAGTGCGCATCAATCGATACGACCCTGCCACCCCGTACGTGTGTGAGTGACGTCATACTCGAGTGCACGATTATTAGTTCGTTTCACGTGGGTGTCGCGCACTCGTTCCAACAAACTGAACCACTCTTGAAGGTGGAGATTCCGGGATGGAGCAGCTGGTTGCGAACGGCTACGCCTGGCCCGTAAATTGGTGTCCCAGAGCGATGCTGATGAGACGCCGGAGGATAAAACAAAAAAAAGGAAAAAGACAATAAAATACTGTCACATTCTTACCGCACTCAACATCCCTTTGTCAGTCTCAAAAGGCTTTTCGAAACCCCATTTGCCTCTAAACGGAGGGCCTTTTCCGAGGCACGGTCCAACCCTGAAAAATATTGCAGTAAATTACCCTCGTTTCGTTTCATGGCACTCGTGCGCATATTTCAGCAGATGGGCTTGGAAGAAATAAAACACAACCCATAACAATCGAGTTCTTCTTCTTTTCTTCCTTACTGTTTCCAAGAGTGCAATTAATCAGTTCGTGCATGTCCAAAACACCAGAACAACCTTCATGATAATTCAGTTACGGAACATCAAGTTTGCGGCTGTGGTCACGTCAGAAGATTCATTACGCGTTTTAAAGAGCATTTGCAAAGCTCATTAAGTAAAGACTTCAATTCAGCCAACGTAAGCAGAGCATGAAATAGTCGACATATCCATCAATAATTCAAACCTCAAAGCCACTGCTGGGAGTGCGTTGCATCATTCCCCCCCCCCCCTCTCACGGGCATGCAGACACATGACGTTGTCACAAATTTAAATATCATCTTGAAATATGTTTTTGTTTTCGAGGAGAGTAAATAAATACACGTACGTGCGTTATGACGTTAAGCTGGGATCCTAGTTTCGAGGGGATGTGTTGGCATAATTTATGCGCAAGATGTCAGTGTCATTTCGCATTTGGGGTCAGTTTTGCTCCTTCTGTTTAATTTATCCTTCCTGACTACGACCTCACCTCCACATAGTGATTAGTAGGGCAGAGACAATGCATTCGTGTGGCAGACGACAGCAGCCAACGCTTTTTGCTAACAGGTTGTGCAGCATTTGCTCTTATGGGACTCAATCTGTTGTGCCTTGTTCCCTCATCTAGTTAAGGGGTTCAACATGTCTAATATATAAAGCTCATTCAAACCACTCACTGCCTCATTGATGTTCATGTTCGGTTCCTTCTGGAGTTCCAGGTGATGTAGAAAGTCAAAATTTTTAGTGCCGACGTACACCGAAGCCGATACGCCAGGAAAAATCACAGAAACATCGGAAAGCATCCGTAAAGAGACAGGGTGTTGACATTTATGGCAGCAGAAACAGTAGATTGGTTTAAATTGGAATTAGATAGGTACCTGGAAGTTATGGAGATAGAGGGCTATGGGGATGTTGGTAGGACTTTTAGGTCATTTGAGCATTGATGGGTGATTGTATGCATGTGTATGGAGTACTGGTGGTGGGGGTCTCGTCAAGGGGTGTTGTCTGGTTGATGTTATGTGTTTTCTTTTTATTTTTACCCAAGCTCATGCCCCTCTCTTGAAGAGAAAAAATATACAAAAACTACAAAAAAAAAACAATAACAAATAATAAATTAATCAATAAATACAAAAACTCGCAAGAACACGTTTGAAAACAAACAAAAAAAATTTGCATTTTCTTCTTTGGATCTTGTGTTGATAAATGAGTGTGGTGTTCGCACAGGCATGATGGGCTGAATGGCCTCCATCTGTGTCTGATTTATTTGTATTTCCTTGTAAATGAACATATAAATAAATGAAAAAACAATTACAGGTGAGCAACCCAAGACAATGGGGATGCACGGTTCGTTATTGCTTATAATGTGTAAGCATACCCCGCCCGTATATATACACACATATATGTGCGTACACCATAAGCGACTATATGATGGTGAAGACTGTATAAAATTAATTACACTGTAGTTTAAAAGTATCAAGTATACCACGTGGTTCTTCCGTAAATTCGTAAACGTTCTCAAGCAAAACAGTTTAGAAATGTTTCAAGTGTTCCCAAGATGTTTTCCCCTCCGTTGGAGGCCATCATTTGTCTGAGGCACTTTTCTCCAGTTGTGCGTGTTCAACAAGCCGCCATTTTGTTCTGCCATCACAAGGACCCAGAAGAAAGAAAAATCGATCCCCGGTATTATTCCCACTTTTAACCCATCACAGCGAGCTACAGGGATCATTCAAGTTCAACGAGCGAGATGCTCACATTGGTCCATTATGAATACACTCCATTGTTACCAAATACCTCTCGACCCTCTCCTTATATTAAAGTTATGTTTTGTCAACACATAAATAGAGAGGCAGGAGGTATTTGTTACGCGTGCTTGCTTTTGAGCCGTCTCGCCTGTGTTTCAATCCAGGGCCAGGTATATACGCTCATCCTGGTGTTTCGCATCCAGGGTGAGAGATCAATGGGTACACTGCCTATCTGAAAGATGTATAAACATCACAAATTGTATTTCACGAAGAGTAGGCAAGTTATCAACACAACCATGGACAAATTCCCAATCCACATCAACTTCAGTCGAATGTCAGGCCGACCAGTTCGAGAAACATCAAAAATGTTCCACAACTGAACCTACAAGGTGGGAATAATTGGACCAGTAGTCATAGTCGTATTAGTAGTAGTACAAATATACATATATATATATATATATATATATATATATATATATATATATATATATATATATATATATATATATATATATATATATATATCTTCTTCTTCTTTCGGCTGCTCCCGTTAGGGGTCGCCACAGCGGATCATCCGTTATGATCCGCATAGTGATTTGGCACATGTTTTACGCCGGATGCCCTTCCTGACGCAACCCTGGTCGCCTCTCACGACACAGGGATATGGTACACCTATTTTAACCGGGGTATACACATATATATATATATATATATATATATATATATATATATATATATATATATATATTTACAGTATATATCTTTATTATTTATATATATATATATATATTTCCTTTATATATATGCATATATTTCTTTCTAAAATATTATATATATATATGTATATATATATATATATATATATATATATATATATATATATATATATATATATATATATATATATATATATATATATATATATATATATATATATATATATATATATATATATATATATATATATATATATATATATATATATATATATATATATATATATATATATATATATATATATATATATATATATATATATATATATATATATATATATATATATATATATATATATATATATATATATATATATATATATATATATATATATATATATATATATATATATATATATATATATATATATATATATATATATATATATGTATATATATATATATATATATATATATATATATATATATATATATATATATATATATATATATATATATATATATATATATATATATATATATATATATATATATATATATATATATATATATATATATATATAGATATGTTTTTACACAAATATATGTATATGTACATATATACACATATATATGTATATATATATATATATATATATATATATATATATATATATATATATATATATATATATATATAGATATGTTTTTACACAAATATATGTATATGTACATATATACACATATATTCCTCATTGTCCACACATTTTTTCATGTGTTTTCGACAAGAGTGTGTCTCTCGATTATAGAACTGTTTGTACACCACACACCCTTATGCAAGGATAAAGAAAGCATTTTATACCTGGGAATTACCTGCAAGACAATCAGGTTTGGCCAAAGTGTTTTACATTCCCAAGCCAAATATTTGCTTGTACAGTGTATTTTGTTTGGCTTGTCCAATTTCATTTCCCCACTGGCATTTTGCTGACGTTTTCATCGGAGGTGATTGTACCCTATTTACAATGTCACCTTCAGTCTCACTCCAGGTCTTTTAATTGACTGCTACACCTGAGTCAACTCAAGCGTGAGGCCGGGGGTGTTGACATCTCTCATGAATTATTCCATCATGATGCTATTGAATTACTTACAAGTAGTATTGCTCCCAGGAAAATACATTCTAGTCATGGAATATAATCTGCTTTTTACCATCCATTTATGTTTTCAACTCATATAGGCCAAACAATCGATAGACAACGATTTGAGATTGATATTCAAGATTATTGCAGAGGTTCTGTATTATATGCTCATTTCTTTTTAAAGTGCAGCCGATATGACCCATCCATCCATCGGGACCGTACTCTGTGCAGAGCGTTGGTGCTGCCTAAGCAGTCTCCTTGGCTATTGGGCACAATCCTGGATGGGTCACCACTCAGACACAGGATACCAGCAAGTTGGCACTCATTTTGCCGACCTTGGAAGGATGACAGGTCGAGTTAACCCCACCTGGTATTGATTCAACAGCCGAACAGGATTTGAACTCAGGACCCTCGGATTCCAAGCCCACCACTCCAACCATTAAGCCAACACCAGGCATATATGACCCAAATGACATCGAAATGCAAACACGACTTTATGGAAATGCAGTTGGTATAGAAAAAGACAACGTGACATCTCCATCTCCTGGCAGAAGATCCTGAGGGTATTCAAATTCAAAAGAACGTCCATTTTAGTTATGACATTTTGTTTTTTTACGAAATCCAACAAATACCAAAACGTATCATCGAATTGAGATATTTCCCAAATTAAATTGCAAATAAGTAAATAAATGTGTGTGTGTGTGTGTGTATTTCTTTGCATTGGTATATGTGTGTGTATGTATGGGTGTGCACGTACATGTGTGTGTGCAAATAGGTCCATGTAAACCCCTCATGTTTCGCACAACTCGGTTAATATGTTGAACAAAAGCACTTTTTTTTGCGGTGAACAAAAATAAAATTGCTTTTGTAACCCAGCAAGTCCACACTAAAGCCTAATTTATCCCGGCTGGGAGAGGTGCCATTTTCGCTCTTAATTGCTTTCACAGATTCACTAAGCATTTTGGCAGCCGAGCGAACAGCTGTCGGATTGCGGTGGAAACGCACCGCTGGGACGCGCCTTCTCATTTTCAAGTGACGAAAACCCTGAGAGAGAGCTGAGTGACAAGAGAGAAAGAGACAGGGGGACAGCTGGGGAGAGGAAAGTGAACTGTCTGCAAATTGAAGCCAAAATAAGGCGGCGGATGAAGGAACAGAGGAGGTCAATTTGAAGAAGACCTCAGTAAAAGCAACAAACATGTTATAACTGTATTTACAGCATTTAATGTATGGGGTGTGGTGGGAGATGGGGGTTGGGGGTGTGGGGTTCACAAGAAGTAAAGATGTTCACACCAGAGCTTTCAGACAAGCTATTCTCACCCTTCTGCAATTTCCTCCTTGGGCTCTCGTGCATCTGTTTGTTGTTGTCCCACTGTTTCCTCCTAAAAAGATATTGCAGTGATCTAAGGCTCATAGGTATACACATATTACATTCATGACAAAAACCTTAGTGGACAATGTACAATCATCCTAACCACTATAGTTCATGGACCGGTATTTTTTGCGTTTGTTTGTTTGTCGCGCTACTCATCCTACAGTTCTTGGCAGATTACATCCCAACTTGTTACATCAGATCAGCATGATCCCAAATAACACAAATCATCTTTGTAAACGTGTTTCGCGTCGCGCCGCCTCCAGGTGAGGGAGGGCCTGACAAATCCCACCACCTTCAGCAGAGTATTCCTGTCCCCACGTTTTCCAGTGCTGTGAGGTGTTTTGAATTGTAAGCAGTAGGTATGTTTTTGCTTCATGCATGTAACCATTGTTTCTTGTTTTTTTGCCTGTAAAGAGCTGTCAGTTTCCTATACACCACCCAAATAAAGGTATGCGTCAGAAGAAAGTGATGCATGCTTCGAACGAGATCACCCGAAGGGTGGGTACTCTGCTAATACGGATAATGGATAAAGTTACTTTTGTAGACAATCGACAATCATATAGTTGCGGCCACGGATACCGAGACACCAGCTTGTCACTCAGGGGGATTAATCCCCGGTTGTCCTCGGTAGAGCCGGACCTTTTAACGTTATGGTACGGTGGGTTGTTTTAAAGCCACAAACGCCACCCAGTCAACCACGAGTTCCAGTGTCCGCCATCTAATTATTCCGTTTAACTAGAGGTCACGTGGTTACCTGAGCAGGGAGCGCACCCTCGGCAAAGCACCAATGTTATCTGATTAGATAATCATTAGGGCGGCCGAGCGTTTTAACCGCTGGTGCATGCCGACTATTTTTTAGTCAAATCTGTGGTAATTACCTCCCAGTCTATCTCGGTTTGAACAATGATAGACCAATAGAAGGAAAGGACAAACACGGACAGGTTGGAAATCGACCAATAATTTATTAATAATAAAATAAATAAATAAAAAGAACCTTTTATTTGATGAGGTAAATAAACAATGCATTTCAAAGTTAAATCAATCAAAATTCAAGGAAAGAGACAAAGAGCAAATGCTTATCGGGGGTTGACTTACTTACAGATAAATACAGACAAGGGTACCCAATGGATCATTCAAGGGGAGAGGAGGAGGAGAATCGTATCGCTCACCAGAAAGTCGTCCGTGAAACGAAAACGTCCTGAAAATGCGTGCGTGCGTGTCACGTCCGTCACCAGCACCCAGCTTTGCCGTGCACCATCTCGCGGGGCAACATTGAATGCCAGTCGACTTCTGGAGGGCACCGAGATCATCCGTCGTGGGTTTAGACTCTGGTGCTGTTGGTGATCGACCCGTGCCTCACTTGTTGGCAGCGCTGCTCACACCCACACGCGCACCACACGCTCGCCTGCCGAAGCACTGGGAAAGGCGAATTGTCACGTCGGCGCTGGTCAGACATCCGCTTCTTGGTTGCTTCGCTCGCCCTTTGCTTTTTCCTCTCTCCTTTCGCTTTTCCTCTCCTCACGCTTTTCTCTTCAGAACGCTTTTTTCCCCTCCTTTCTCTCCTCACTTTTTCTCCTCGGACTTTTTCTCTCTGGACTTTTTCTCCTCAGACTTTTTCTCTTCAGACTTTTTCTCTCCAGACTTTTTCTCTTCACACTTTTTCTCCCTTGAACGTATCCCCTCGCTCGTTTTTATATCCCCGGGCCGTCTCCGCAGGGTGCTGTCCGCCCCAAACTCAACTCACCGCACTGGGGCACGGTTACCATGATGACCCGTGCGCTCTCAAAAGAGACGGGCGTTGGAGCTCGCAAAAGAATGTTGCTGAGGAAAAATGAGGGTGGGCTTCAGAGCTCCAGAAAGAATGTTGCTGAGGAAAAATTGCGGCGGGCTTCAGAGCTCATGAAAGAAATGTTTGTGAACGTGTCTGTCGTAAAGAAAAATCTTCTATTCCAATAAGAGAGGGGATCTATCCTTTACCCTTCTCAATGCATTACATTTAATATCCCATTAGACATGGGGATGGGGCTAATCTGAACATGCATTTAAGGAAATAACTGTCTGAGGACCTGGATGTGTGGATGCATTCATCAGACCAGATTCTGAAATCCGTAACAATATGTTGTATGGGATTTCATCATATATATAATATATATATATATATATATATATATATATATATATATATATATATATATATATATATATATATATATATATATATACATATATATATATATATATATATATATATATATATATATATATATATATATATATATATATATATATACATATATACATATATATACATATATATATATATACATATATATATATACATATATATATATACATATATATATATATATATATACATATATATATATATATATATATACATATACATATATGTATATTTCTATATACATATATATATATATATATATATATATATATACATATATATATATATTTCTATATACATATATATATATATATTTCTATATACATATATATATTTCTATATATATATATATATATATATATATATATATATATATATATATATATATATATATATATATACATATATATTTCTATATACATATATATATATATATATATATATATATATATATATATATATATATATATACATACATATATACTTCTATATACATACATCTATATATATATATATATATATATATATATATATATATATATATATATATATATATACTTCTATACACATATATATATATATATATATACATATATATATATATATATATATATATATATATATATATATATATATATATATATATATACATATATATATATACATATATATATATATATACATATATATATATATATATATATATATATATATATATATATATATATATATATATATATATATATATATATATATATATATATATATATATATATATATATATATATATATATATATATATATATATATATATATATATATATATATATATATATATATATATATATATATATATATATATATATATATATATATATATATATATATATATATATATATATATATATATATATATATATATATATATATATATATATATATATATATATATATATATGTATATATATAATAATTAATTAAGTTATTCAACCTTGGTGACCAGCCGTGACGATACTGTCACGGCAACGTTATGACTGCCGTCCCAGAATGGCCTTTTGCAGTGCAAATACGCCAAGATCATATACGGTCACAAAGTGGATGAAAAGCGAAGCTACAGACTTGTTTCACCATTTTTTTGGGCGCATCAGGCACAAAGCATCAGACACATCACCATTCCCTCCACTTCTTGACTTTATATATCTTAGATGTACAGTACATACATACAGTATGTCCCTTTTATAGGTTTCCATTTTTATTAATTGAATGCAAGAAGCATACACTCAATATGTCCACCTCCTCTTTCAATACACATCTGGAGATGCTGAATGAAATGGTCCTTAAAGGCCCGGTCACACCTTGACGTTTTAGCCAACGTATGCCGATTTTTGAATTTTTTTTCTAAAACGCTGGCACACGTTGAATACGTTATGGGTAAGTTTTGATAACATTGAGAGCACGCTGAAAAACACTGCCATACGTCGTTGTACGTTGGCTTTAAACGTTGTACTTTTTGGTTGTCCTCAAATTTTTTCATGCTTGAAACTTCACGACGTATGCCGGCGGATGACTCACACGTTCCGCTACGCTGGCCAGAAGTTGTATGCACGGTCTGCGATCGTTGACAGACGTCAACACATGCTACTTGTAAGTTAATCATAAGTTGAGACACGCCGAGGTAATGTTTAGCGTACCCGAAACTTATTTCTAACCGAGGATTAACGTGTTGTTGGCACGTTACGCGATCGTTGCCACACGTCGACAGACGTTACTTTTAAGTTACTCATAGGCTGAAAGACGTCGGTATAATGGATCGTCCTTGCGTCAGCGTCCACGGCCACGGCCAGGACACTTATTTGCAGCATTCTTCAAACTTTTCTTCGGCATGACGAGGATGTTCACACTTCGATGTCTAGCTTGGCAATGATTCCAATTGTCCATCGGCAGCGTCTATTTAAAATAGTCGAGTTTGAGCGTTTTAACACGTTCAGAAGAAACGCTTCAAATTTCAAAACCCCAGTGTCAAAAAACAAAGGCGAGTGACAGCAATTTAAATCGTTCATTGTAAACAATGAAAATAGTTGAGTGGTACCGTTTAAAAGTCGTTGAGTGAAAAAAAATCCAATTGTTGAGCGCAAGCGTCGACTTTCAATAGTGGAGATGCAGCCATTTAAATCGTTGAGTTTATCATTTAAATCGTTAAATCGTTAAACGCAAGGACGATCCATCATAACCCACACCCTCCCCCTCACACTCACCTACTACTGCCAACATGAACAAACTACTACTAATACTAATACTGATACTGATACTGTTACTGCTGACATGGACATCGACTCAAAAAGGACTCGAAAACACTGTTGGGTTCCCCTTTTATGAGCACCATTTTTATATACCAATTCCCAAAACCGCTGGGAACACATCTTTATATGGCAGTTGTAAGTTAGAAACATGTTCATTTATTTTTTTTTTGTCGACCGGAAGACGTCATTGGAATACGTCTACATACGTCGATGTGTGTTGGGACTACGTAAAGAATTGGTTCAAAGCACGTCAAACATAAATTAGAAATAAGTTTCGCGTAAAAAAGACATTACCGCGACGTGTTTCGACTTATGAGTAGCTTATAAGTAGCCTTTGTGGACGTGTGTAAGCATCCACATATCGTGTGTAAAACTTATCCCCATCGCATGCGGAACGTGTGTCATACGCCGAGTACGTCGTAAAATTTTGAACATGTTTAAAATTTCTTGACGTACTCTACTTACTACGACATATGATAGAGTACTTTAGCGTTGTACTCATATATACCAAACTTACTCATACCGTATTTGACGTGCCACAATGTTTTAGACACATTTTTCTTAGGTCGGCATACGCTGGCAAGATCGCCAAGGTGTGACCGCGATGTTGACACTTCCATTTCTACGGCAATTATGATTCGAATCGTTGTGCGTCAGCCTTTTGATAGGCTACGTCACGACATCGTCGGCGATGCGTGCAACGCGTTATGCCTAAGTTAGACTATCGTTGGGCATCGGTTGTGTAGGCCGACAACAGGTTCAGCATTCGTTGGTATAAGTTATCTATAACACAACAAAACGTTCTGTGTCCATTATCAATGCGTTATACATAAGACCAAGTCGCTATGAATACGTCCAAATCTTTTTAAAAAAACATCAAAAGTTCAACGTAAGCCAGCGTTTTACATACATTTTAATACGTTGCCATCGCTGGCTAAAACGTCAAGGTGTGACCGGGCCTTAACTTTTGCAGAGATGGTAAAGGATAAGCCCTGAACAGCATTGGCCATGCGATCTTGTAGCCCATCGAAAGACTGGCCACGTGGTATAAACTCTTTCCTTGATGAAACCCCATGAAAAATAATAATCACATGGAATCATTTCCTGTCATTGTGGGGGTCAAGCAACGTGACCACCACAGAGGATTTATTTGTCCGGAACGTTGAATCAAGAACATGATTAATTAACTAT
>NC_140971.1:48846829-48849329 GCF_056783735.1 Eptatretus burgeri
TATACATATATATATATATACATATATATATATATATATATATATATATATATATATATATATATATATATATATATATTACATACATATCCAACCATCCATTGGGACCATACACTGTGCAGACCGTTGGTGCTGCCAAAGCAACCTCCTTGGCTATATGACACAATCCTGGACGGGTCGCGACTCCAACACAGTACACCAGCATGCTGGCAATCAATTTGCCGACCTGGGAAGGATGACAGGCCGGGTTAACCACACATAGTATCAATTCAACAGCTGAGCGGGACTTGAACTCAGGACCAAAGGATCCCAAGCCAGCCACCCCAACCATTAAGCCAACACAAGGCATAAGTATGTATATGTATATGTAAATGGAAATACAGTGTGTGTATATATATATATATATATATATATATATATATATATATATATATATATATATATATATATATATATATATATATATATATACATATATATATATATACACTGTATTTTTATATATATTTTTTGGATACCTTGTCGAGGCTCGTGTGAGAGCTAACACACAACGCACATAAAGGGGGCATGAGACAAGAGGGGGGGGAGTGGGAAGGACAAAACAGTGGGGAACAGAGACATTAGGAGATCTGTGGAAGGGAGAGGGATGGGACAGGGAACATGGGGGAATAGAAGATGGACATTACAGGGACTTTCAGGAAGGAAAGCAGCGAATTTGAAGGAGGTGGGCTTGGGTGGATTATCGGGGGTAGAAAGATCGAGGATTTGGATGGGGGATGATAAGAGGTGGTGGTGAACAACTGTTTTGAAGGCCTGGAGGGAAGAATGGGAAAGAATAGAGTGAGGGAGTTTATTCCAAAGGCGGGAAAAAAGAGGAATTAAAGAGTGAAGGTGAGCAGTGATTCGTGATTTTGGTAGTTTTACCAGAAGGGGGTTGTTGGCGGACCTTTTGCGCACTGCGGAAATGTGGTGGGGACAAATCGCAAGCGAGAGAGCAGGGGGGGTGAGGCTGGAGAGGAGACGGTAGAAGACAGAAAGACCACCGACCAACCTGCGGTGATTGAGTGAGAGGCCCAAAGACTCAGCCTCATTGCAGGAGATGCCAATGATCCAAAATGCCTTGGTTTCTACAGCGTGAAGCCGAGAAAGGTGGGAGGCAGGAGCAGCAGGCCAGAGGGGAGAGCAGTACTCCATCAGGCTGCGGACAAAAGCTTTGTAAGTGGTCAGGAGCTCAGGTGGGCAGAGGAAGGACTTTGCACGATGGAGGATTCCCAGTTGGCGACTGGCTTTGGAGGCGAGGTTTTAAATGTGGCTTTCCCAGATAAGGTCATGGCAGATAGTGAGACCCAGAAGCTTAAAAGAAAGGACTTCTTCCAGAGAATTGTTGAGAAAGTGGATGGGGGGGTTTTCTAAACGGTCCTTTCGAAGAGACATTGTGAGAGTGTGAGATTTGTCCGGATTTAATACCATGTTCCACGTGTTGGACCAGTTTGTGATTTTATCCAGATCTGCAGTGAGCTAAGAAGCTGCTGTTTGCCGGTCTGAGGGATGACCGATGGTATGGCAGAGAGTGGTGTCATCAGCAAAGATATCTCGAGGATTTTCCAGAGAGTCAGAGAGATCATTGATGAAAACCAAAAAAAGAACAGGGCCCAGAACGCTACCTTGAGGAACTCCAGCCTGGACAGGAAGAGGGGATGAAAGAACTCCATTTAGGGCCACACAGTGACTGCGACAGGAGAGGAAGTCTGTGCGCCATGAGTGGAGATGGCCTTGGATACCATAGGAAGAGAGTTTGGTGAGTAGTGCAGGGTGCCAGACTGTGTTAAAAGCATGTGATATGTCCAGGGTTACGGCTCGGATTTCCGGTCTGGCATTGAGGACTTCCATCCATTGTTTGGGAGAGCAGAAACAGCATATCTCGGGGAGAGTGACCTGGTCTGAAACCAAATTGATGATCAGAAATCAAGCCCTTGGAGAAGAGGAAGGATTTGATGTCTGAAGCGATGATGGATTCCATAACCTTGCTGATGATTGAGAGAAGGCTGTTTGGTCTGTAGTTGCAGGGATCTGTTTTTGCACCTTTTTTGTGCAGGGCAGTGATGTTTGCTGATTTCCAAGCAGATGGCTGATGACATTGAGCAAATGAGAGGGTGAATAGAACAGAGAGAGGGTGAGCAAGAGCAGAAGAGCAGGCTTTGAGGACACGTGGGCTGATGCCATCTGGACCGGTTGCAGAATCTGAGTCAAGGTTTGACAGCAAGCTCTCAACCTTGTCAGGAGAAAAGGACTCAGCGTCCAGTGACAGTTGGGTGCGACTGGGTAAGGTGGGTGGAGAAAGTGATGTGCTTTGGACACAAGATTTAGCTGCAAATACCAAGTTTAGGCATTCAGCTTTTTCACGTGCGGTATCAGCAGTGCGGCTATTTAAGGTAAGGGAGGGGATGGAGGGGGGACATACACCAGAAACAGATTTGATTTGATGCCACCAGGATTTTGA
>NC_140971.1:48856829-48859329 GCF_056783735.1 Eptatretus burgeri
TTTGCGAACTATGTATACGCTCCGGGTGCATTTCACGTCCAGACATTGGAGGCTGCCCAGATTAATAAAATCCACAAACTGCGAAAGAGGCAAATAGAACAAGAATCGCCAAAAAAATATTTGGCAAAACTCCAACGGCAATGTTCTCAACGATTTGCAGGAATGCCGGTGGAACATGGCCAAGCCACACAGAGTTCTGACAAAAAGTTCAACAAGTTGGATGTAACTTTAATAGAGGACGGCAATCGACGAAAATAATGTTGACACGAGACACGAAAGCGCGCGTTCCGGTAAAGCTTCATGCATTGTAAAAAGAAACAGATTGTGAACGTTTCGATAGCTATAATATGTGTCTCTAAAAGCTCTCTGTGGGTTTTAATTGCTTTCCGGGATATTATTTTTTCTTTTTTCCTACAATTTCAGTACAATCGCCCTGTGGAGCTTGGGCCCGGGATGCCACTGCGATATGAGTTCGTTTCAAACAGATGTCCTTCATTAAGCGCATTTCTCTTTCATGTTCCAATACAGGATTGCACACTCCAAAAGAAACCGGTCTGCAGGATACATCAGTCACTTATCTTTACCGTGCTCTGTGATCTTGCTGATCTGGAAGCAATTTTGGAGGCGGTTTCGTGAAACTTTATCTGCACAACTTCCTCGATCGCCAACTGGCATTTATCGGCCATCTTCTGACTTTTAACTGCCTTTGATTTTGGGCACCGATGAAGGCGCGCGTTGGCAGGAGATGAAGAAGAAGGAACGTGCTGAAGAATTCCATATTAAGTTGTTAACCTGAACGAGCCTATTACTGAAAATAGGTCTGCCAATTTTATTGTCCTTTTTATGGTGTTGATTATCAGAGAAAAAGAGAGATTTTTGAGGTACATATTCTCACTCTATACATCGGCATCCATTCCTGAACCATGAACCTTTATGTTGACAGGTGCATTTTTCATACATATTGAAAGGTGGAGAGCTTCGAGGTCTGCACACTCACCTTTGAGCTCTCCAGCTTGGGTTCAATTTCCAACTGACTATAAACTGTCAGATTGGTGCTTCGCAGGCAGGGAATCGAATCACAAAGTGAGTTGTTCCTCGGAAGGATGTTCAAATGGGTGTCCTGTTAAAAATCCCAAGGTGTCCTTCATTAAGAGTAGGTGAGCTATCACCGGCACTCTGAACAAAGTACAAATTCCTGTCCAAATCACCTTCAATCAAACGTTCGGCATGCCTAGCCTCTTGGTAAAATACTCGGACCAAAAACGTTGTCGGGCAGACACTTCAAGAAGATGGAAAGCATATTTGGCACTGTGAAAGATTAGTAATGGCTGTATAATAGATTGGAAGTTGTATTCTTATTGCAAGCATGTTTCATATCTTAAAATAATTTTGACAAGTCAACATTGGTGAAACGGGAACTACTAAATATCTTATGTAGTTTATATCTCATTACAAATTCCTATCAATTTGACATTATGAGTGAAACAAAATTATTTTTCATCAATCGATTGTTTCTCGCTCTGAAACATCGGACCCCACTATTCCCGGATTTGCTATTCGTGGGCCCCGCCTATTCATGGTTTATAAAATGCGACCTGCTTCAACATTCACGGCCCTGTGGTCCGCGTATTCACGGTTTTTTTTGCGGGCAAAAAAAATAAAAAATTCCACGAGCCACGCACATAACACAGTTCAAAAGCTAATCTTCCACCAGGCACACCATAAGCGAGCTGTATGTAGGTACAGTACAGTACTGCAGAAGCACGTTTGACATTGCGGAAATCGTAGCACTTCTCTATGCAAAAACATATCTTTCACAAGCCATGCACATAGTTATAAAACATCCCCCACCATTCACACTATAAACCGAGCTGCGCAGCTTGTTCCATCATTGGCGTACAAAAATGTTTCACCACATATATTACAAGCTGCGGAAGATTAGACCCCTCGCCTCCCGCGAGTTACACAATTAAAATATTTCACCACATCTAACCCCAGCTGGGTAAAACGTGAGCATCTGTCAACATCCCCTGCAAACAATGGGCAGACGACTCACCCCTCCCGCAGCTACCCACAATTCCCGCATGACTACTTATGTGCAGCGTGTCCTGGGTCTCAATCATTCTTCTCGTCCTGCTGCCTTGACCGATGTTTTGCCTCTCATTCTGCTCATTTGCTCATTGATCAAACACGCCATCAAGCGCAAGACCAGTGCCAGAGATGCGTCGACTGCCAAGAGGCAGAAGAAAACGATGAGCCTGAGTCACAAAGTGGATCTACTGGACCGGCTGTCGAGAGGACAGAGTGTGGCCTCTGTGGGCAGACTGCTTGGAATAAACAAATTCACCATTCGCTCCATACAGAAGAATGAGAAGACGATCTGAGAAATTGTTGAGGCGAGTGCTGTACCAAACAAAGTCGTCACCCATGTCTTGGATGTCCACATAAGATGGAGAAGGCTCTCATTGTATGGACTGAGGACAACGCGCGGAAGAACATG
>NC_140971.1:48866829-48871829 GCF_056783735.1 Eptatretus burgeri
AGCATCAGCGGCACAAACATGCTCCAACAAATTATAGCTACCCAGCAGCCAAGCTGCCATATGCAAGAACAGAACAGATGAGGAAGACAGACGCACCAAAGGAAGAAAATAAACCTGCGCAGTTTAAAGGAAGACCAATGGAATGAAGGAGAGATTATTGAATTGAGGTTTGGTGAAGGGGATTATGGGTGGATTGAGAAATGTAGAGGAGGGATTGCTCGAATGGACTGATGGGGTGAAGGAGAGATAGAGTGAAAGAAGCAGAAGGTTTGGAACATACTGATGGGGTGAAAGAGGAGTTGTTGAATTGAGGTTTTGTGAAGGGGGTTATTGGCGGATTGAGAAAGGCATAGCGGAGAATGGACCAATGGGGTATTGTAATAGAGATTGAACAGAGCGGGGGGGGGGGGGAGGGGGAGGACATCACACGGGGAAACCCAAACTAACCTCAATGCAGTCCCCCTCCCCCCCCTCCAAAAAAACCCCCCTGAGACAAGGAGCAAAGATCTATCTACACATCGGCTATCATATTGAAATAACTCATCCTCAGGTCACCTGGGTGTCCATGTATGCTCTCCTCCCAGGGTATGTTTTCAAAAACATATATATATATATACACATAAATATATATATACACATAAATATCCATACATACATATGTACATACATACATATACATATGCATTTATGGCCTGGTGTTCGGGGCTCACCATGAGGGGAAGCCCTCAGGTTCCTTCTGAATGCTCTGTCCTAGGGCCACCATACACGGATAACTAGGCTGTCCGGTGGGTTGCTAAGCAAAGATGAATGTCAATTAACCTCATCAACTCTAACAGTGTTGTCCATCAAACTCCATTTACCTGAGGAGGTGATTAAATTAACTGAGTTTTGTGCCCTCGGGTAAATGCCGAGTGATACAGTGAGTGTACACTGGCTAACAAGAGCAAATCAGTTGGGGTACAACTTCCCATGTACTCAATGCATGTACACAGTCGGAGGTAAAAGCCTCATAACATTGGAGAAGAGCTGGTGAAGTCAGCAGCAGTGGCAATGGTGAAAACCGTTTCCGGAGATGATGTTGCCAAGAGGATTGAATGTTGCCAAGATGATGTTGCCAAGATGATGTTGCCAAGAGGTATCACTTTCTGACAATAGCATAAAATGCCGAATCTTTCTCATTTCAGATAATATTTTGGCTCAATTGATTGTGGCGCTGAAAAAAGCAGGGAAATTTTTGTTTCAGACGGATGCCCTATCAAGTCCCACCACTGGAGAAGACATCTTTAATGTGATGAATTTTTTTTTTCAAGAAACATGATCTACACCGGTTGAATTGTTTGGCTGTGTGCACTGACGTAGCTCCAGCGATGATGGGAAGCCGTGTGGGTTTTGTTGCTCATGTTAAAGCAGAAAACCCTGATGTTATAATAATTCACTGTTTCTTACATGAGGAAAACCTTGCCTCTCAACATTTTAACTGGACCTTCATGTAGTTCTCAATGATGCTATCCAAATTGTGAATTTCATCAAGGCCAGGGTTTTAAACTCATGTATTTTCCATAGGAAGTGTGAAGAGATGGGATCACAGCACCAGGTCTTGCTGTTCCACTCTGATGTTCGTTGGCTCTCTCGAGGGAAGATTCTCGCAATAATTATTGAACTAAAGACGGAAATGGATTTTTTTTTTCGTCGAGAAGAAACATGTGCTGGCAGATTGCTTTAAAGATTCTGCTTGGTTGGCAAAGCTTGCTTGTGTGACATATTCATGCATCTGAATGAACAGCATTCAGACATGCAGGGTCAAAATCAAACCATGGTGGACATTGGTGAAAAATTGTCTCATTCATGAAAAAAAACTTGCTCTTTGGGGAGAAAAACTGGGTAAAGGAAAAACGGCTAGTTTTCCAGAACTGAGTGCTGCGCTGAAAGATACGTCAGAAATATCCCTTGTTGACATTAAAAGTATTTTTGAAGATTATCTGAAGAACGTACAGGAAGAAATGGACAGGTATTTTCCAGAAAACGTTGATCTCAAGAAGCATAGTTGGATCAGCGATGTGTTCAATGTGAACGTCACTGATGTTGGAGAAAATATTCCAGGATTTCAAAAGGATCTTAGAGAACTCCAGGAAAATCAAGTACAGAAGCAACGATTTGAAAACATCCAGTATTCAAGATTTTGGACCGAACTTAAGGATAAGCCATTCTTGACTCAAGAGGCTGACACAACTCTTCTCCATTTTCCAACAATATATCTCTGTGAACAAGGATTTTTAGGTCGTAGCAATCAAGACTAAAGCAAGGATCCATACAAATCCTCAGCATGACTTGTGTTGTGTTCTGTCCATCAATGGAAAACCAAACTTTGAGTAGCTTACCCAAATATGAAGCCAGCATCATGGCTGCCACTGAGAAAATCCGATTGTGTTATAAAGTATCATTTTCATGCAAATTTGTTTTTCATTTCGTCCAATTTAAAATCCTTTGAAATTTTATTGCGTTGGTAATTAATTCAATAAAAGATATGAATCAACACAACGTATCAGAATGATTGGTCATGAGCACTGCATGTAATGGCGTTTAGGGTCTCCAGACCAGGACAAGAATGGATTCAGGGTCACCACCAAAGATTTTTGGGAAACACTGGTCTCAAGGTGCTGTCACACCTTGACGTTTTAGCCAGCAATGGCAATGTATAAAAATGTATGTAAAACGTTGGCGTACGCTGAAGTTTTGAGTTTTTTTTAAAGTTTTAGTCGTATTCATAACGTGTTGGTCGTATGGATAACATATTAGTAACGGGCACAGAACGTCTCGTTGTCTTATAGATAACTTATACCAACAAATGCTTAGCCTGTTGTCGGCGTTCACAACCTATGCCCAATGATAGTTTAACTTAGGCAGAGCGCGCTGCACATATCGCCAACGAACTCGTGGCGAAACCTGTTAAAAACCTGGCGCACGTCGATTTAAATCAAAACCGCCTGAAAATTGGAAGTGTCAACATCGCAGGTCACACTTTGACAATTTAGCCAGTGTATGCCGACCTATGAAAAATGTGTCTAAAATGCTGGCACACGTCGAATACGGTATGGGTAAGTTGTGTATACGTTAGGAGCACGCTGAAAAACAATGAAGTACGCTGTCATATTCCGTGGTACGTCGAGTACTTCGTGAATTTCAAGCATGCTGAAAATTTTATGACGTACTCGACGTATGGCTCACAAGTTCCGCATATGCCGGCATAAGTTCTCGGCACGCTCCGTGATCGTTGTCACACGTCGGACACACGTTACTTGTAAGTTACTCATAAGTCGAAATACGTGGAGGTAATGTTTAGCATACCCGAAACTTAATTTTAACCTATGAGTAACGTGCTTTGAACTTATGAGTAGCGTGCTTTGAACCTATGTGTAATGTATCTCAAACGCACATTGTCGTATGTGGACGAATTTGATTGACGTCTTCCGGATGACCACAGAACTAACTGAACGTGTTTCTAACTTACATCTACCGTATAATGGCGATTTGGCAGTGTTTAGGGGAATCGGTATATACAAATGGGCTTCACAAGAGGAACCCGTCAGTGTTCCAGACTCCATGTTGAGTCGATGTCAATGTCAGTAGTATCAGTACTGGTAGTATTAGGTGAGTGTGTCAGTAGTAGTAGTAGTAGTAGTAGTAGTATTGGTATTGGTAGTAGGTGAGCGTGATGGGGAGGGTGTGGGTGATGATGGATCCTCGTTGCGTCCACGAATAGGAGACTACTTTGCACCATTGTTCGATGTTCTTTTCGGCTAAATTTTTTTTTTCTCATTCCCAAGATGAACTATTTTTTTGTTTCATTTTTAAAGTATTCAAAACGACTTGAACAAATGCATAATGTACTCGTAATGAACACAGAACGCTTCGATAACTTATAGATAAGTTATACCAACGATTGATTAACGTGTTTTAGGCGTCCACAACCTATGCCCAACGATAGTCTAACGTATGCATAGCGTGGCAGCGTATCGTCGACGATTACGTGAGGTTTTCTATTCATAGGCTGCAACTTCACTTTTAATAAATGCCTGTCACTCGCCTATTGTTTTTGGACGCTGGTGCTCGGAAATTGAAATCGTTTTCATTGAACGAGTTAAATCGCTTCCACAGCACTGCAGCCACGGCACCAACAGCAGCAGGCTCAGTGCCAGCCTCATGCTAGGCTCAAGAGGCTCAAGTGTACTGCTTGGTTATCCTTGGACCCACTCTGGCTAGCAGCTCGTCGAACATCGCTGGGTTATTCACAGGAAGTTGATGAAGGATGCATGTTCCTCGTTCCGGAGTTCCACCATGAGCTGGTCATATATGCCGTAATGGCGTCGCCTCCCGATCCATGGTCTGATCGAGTTCCTTCTCCTCCGTTCACGTCTTCTTCTCATGGCTCTATTGTACGCAACTGGTGCAGTGTTAACTCGATGAGGTCATGTTGATGTTCGAGGACAGGTAGGTATTGTCGTCTCAGCCTTGCCGTATCCTCCATCTCTCGGAATGACATGGACATGAACTCACCACGAAGTCTAAAAAAAAGATGGGTTCCTCCTGCAAATCCCCTTTTTATATACCAATTCCCCTAATCGCTGCCAATACGCCATTATACGTTATCTGTAAATTAGAAACGCGTTCACTTGGTTCTGTGGTCGTCCTGAAGACGTCAAATACGTCTGCATACGTATTTGTGCGTAGGACATGCTTTACAAATAATTCCCAAGCACGTTACTCATAGGTTATAAATAAGTCACGGGTACCATAAACATTACTTTGGCGTGTTTCGACGTATGAGGAACTTTCATGTAACGTGTTGAGAAGTGTGAACAACGTTCGTGTAGCGTGCTTACAAAACGTTACTCATGGGCTAGAAATAAGTTTCGGGTATGCTAAACATTACCTCGACGTGTTTCGACTTACGAGTAACTTACAAGTAACGTGTGTCGACGCGTGTCAACGATCGCATAACG
>NC_140971.1:48879329-48891829 GCF_056783735.1 Eptatretus burgeri
CAACTGCTTTCTCCGACTCTTCTCTTGACTGGCTCTTCCCAACTCAACTCGACTCCACCAACTCCCAACTCAACTGCCTTTTTGGCGAGCGAACGCGGCCCTTTATAGCCCCCGTGGCCTCGCTCCTTCACCTTCGACCCTTTACCTCTGGCTGGCTCCCCATTGGACAGAGGAAAAGTGGGCGTGAATGCTTTTTGATCCACGAATCTGCATATAGCGATATTACTCCGACGCACCTGGAGGCGGGGCCAAATCGCCCCATGCTCGCTGATAGGACGGAACAGGAGTGGGCGTGAGTCGTTTTTGATCCGATTTCTTCATAAAGGCTGGTGTTTCTGCACCCGCTGCTCGGTGCGCGCCCTGCACGAGTCCAGTATCGGTGCCCACAAGCGGCGCGGGAATGACGGTGATGCGATGGTTGCGAGGGCGAGATGTGACGGCAAGGGTCGTGGCTGTGGTTGTGAAGCGGCGTTGCGGTTGGTGGTTGTTGTGTGATGGCTGTTGAGACGTGGTTGGTGGTGGTAGTAATGGTAGTAATGGCGGCTGGTCCAAAATAAAGATAGTAAAAGAAAAACGGCTATCTAGAGGGGTCGCAGCCCGAATGAATGACATTTATTCCCTCTAAACAACGGGTTTGGGCCTAACTTCACATATACTTACAGAGATATCTCACCTAAGGGGCCTGAATGATGGTTTGCGAATTTCGTCAACCACAACACTACCCCCTCCCCTTTTTACAGACTCGTCCCGAGTCGTCAAATTTTCGTGTGCCATCATGTGTAGTTTTCCCCTAGTACATTTTACCTACGGATCCCTGAGTGCGACATTCATGGTATTCGTGTCCCCAAAATAAATAACCTGAGGGCTGCGTAACTATCTAAACAAACTCACTCATACGGACGACTTAAATAAAATTGCCGGCGCTAAGACATACATGCCGGGGGCGCACTCATATTTACAGTACATCTTACCTTAACTTACAAATTTTACACTACACCATGGCCCAGGATCAATGAACTCTGCAAAAAGAAAGCAGTTAGCAGGGAGCCAGGCTGCTCGCATGCAGTCTCTGACTCAAACAATGCAGGTGACAGGGAACGTGGCCGGCTGCTCACACGCAGTCCAAGGCCTTCCCTTTTGAACTGAACGCAGTGAACCACAACGGTGCATGGGCTGCACAAACGCAGACTCCATGCCAGCTCAAGTGGCACACGCAATGAACACAACGAATGGATGGATGGACACGAACATGGTGCACGGGCCGCCACTGCAGGCCCGTGTTGTAGCTGCCAACAGGGCAGTTCTTGCAGCTTGCAAACTATTGCTTTCTGATCCTGGCGCACATGGCAATGAACAGGGGGGGGGGGCAAAGGAAAAATTGAACGGGGCTGGTGAACAGGGGCAGTGGGCATGGCATGGCAAAGGTGATCAGGCAAACACAGCCTGCAGAAGAAGGCCGCTGCAGGCAAACACAGCCGGAAGACGAACTGGCCGGCACAGGCCTTGCAGAAAACAGCTGCAGACGATCCGGCCGGCACAGGCCTTGCAGCACAGCAGCTGCAGACGATCCAGCCGGCACAGGCCTTGCAGCAAAACAACAGCTGCCGATGAAGTGGGCCGGCCTTTGCCTTGCAGCAACGCAGCTAGCAGATGAAGCTGGCCAGCCTTTGCCGTTCAGTGGAGGTTGGTGAAGGGAGTGCGGTGGTGCTGGCCACTCGGAAGGCGGGCTCGGACCTACCCTACGGTCTCCCTCCCAACCTATCGCCTTTGCCTGTCACTGTCTATACCCACTCCCTTAATTTGTAAAACCCCAATTTAGCCCCAACTTATTTTTTTATTTTTACTTCCCCACTATAAATCGTCCCCTAACCCCCTTTATCGTCTTTGTTCGGCTAACCTAACCTGTCACCTAGCCTACTCCCAACCCCTACGTTCCCTTCCCGGAGGGGAATAAGGGAGAGCTAGTGTCCTTTGTCGAGGCCCAACGAAGCCTCAGAATGGCCTCCCCAGACTTCAGCGATCTATAACACAAAGTGGGTCCAGCGGCCCACAACGAGAGTGAGGGGATGGATGGTGCGGAGGGGTACACTTCCTATCTACCATAACCATTTAACTGTTAAACTACCCCGGGGCTTTCAACAAGCGCCTCTCGCTTAAACTATTGGTTCTATAAACACAGATTCCCGTCGCCTGTGTTGGTGTCCTCACAATTTCGGGCCTCGCCCCCCAATTTTCTCTCCGTGCCCTCACACGGTCTCATGGCTGGGACACGTGGCTCCCTTTGGCAAGCACGACCCTCTGCCGAATCTCCCGCTATGGCACCCCCGGGCACTACACTGCCTCCGAGCCTACCAGCTCCCTAACACCGGGGAGTGCCCCACATGGCACCTCACCTGAAACGCACACGTGGCAGGCTGGCTTCCCAGGCCCCTTTCCCAGGGTCAACCGTGCCCACAACGCTGCCCATGCGGCTAATGGTGCCCCGGGCCCCCGCACCAAGCAGGCGCACCCGTGCCCACTACGCTATCCCGGCCCCCCATGGGCCCTTGGCCTACCACGGCCGACTAGCCTGGTGCCCGGGGTACCCTCTCAGCGATACTCACTTTTCGCAGCCACACTCCCAGCCCGTCAACAGGGCTCCTGCACCCCTCCAAACGGGTTTCGAGCCTACACTCCCACCAACAACAAAACGACCTCCATATTTGTTAATTTGACTAACCCACTAACTCAGTCTACACTGACCCCGGGGTCCCTTGGGCGGGAGTCACTCCTCCCCCCAATCACTCATCGCACCATGCAGTCCCCATTCGCTCCACTCACACAGACCCGCTGGCCTCACTCACTCATCATGTACTCACCTCACAACTTTTCAACACACACACCGCTGAGCTCTGCCATCCTTCTAACTCCCTCCCCTAACTAACTCGTGCTCCCACGTCGTCCCTTAAACTACAGCACGTTCCTTTTAACACTACGTAGCTAAGCTATGTCCCCGCTCCACATCCAAAGGCTGTCACTGTCTCCAAATGTCTAAAATAACTTTTATTTCCCCACCTAAAGCTCATCTAAATCCCTCTAACTAATCCATTCCACGGGCCCCATGAGGACTTACCCCTGCCCCATGGAGCCGGTCTAGCTATGCTAACCCTTCCCCCTAACTAGTTTCCATCCTGTGCCCTGGTCAAGGGGGTCTTCCACCCCTTGCCCAGGAATCCTGTGCACCCGAAAGTGAGGCTTGCTGTTTTTTGTTTTTTTTTTCTAATTGCGCAGCACCAGCGCGGCAACTCACAGCTCGCGCACTTTGCACCTGCCCGTGACGTCATGCAGCTGCACGTGTACCTCGTCCCTCCTTGGACGGTACCATCCGGCAGGGATACCCCTCCTGCCAGATTCCAACCCCACGTGCAGCCATGACGTCACCGTGCGCATAAAAAAAAACACAAGCCCCACGTCTCGAGGGGTTCCCCACGCGAACACATGTGCTCTGCCCGTTGGAGCTTCACACACACGCCCGCGTGAAGAACCCGTCCGGTCCAAATCCGTTATCCTGCCTAAACTTTGTCCGTCTGCGGGATCGGCAAATCCACCGCGTGCGTTTCCGGACCGGGACTTCACTCTCGCAAGCGAGCACGTGGGGGCCTCGTGCGTTGCACAGCACGTACCTCGTGCTCACTGCTGGGTGAACCCGGCACGGTCCCCGAAACAACTACAGCCGCTACTCGGCTTTCTTTCCTCACATGTCGCCGTCGTCGCCATTCGACACACGCACTCCCACGTGTTACGACGCTAACACACCTCACCATTAAACTCACACCGGGAGACGCGGCTGCATGTTCACACATGCCCACCGACATCTCCCTTACACACAGCGACCTTGCACACGCTGTCTCTCTCACACTCGGCCGCTCACTTACGCATGCCATTTCCCTCACACTACCCATACCACTCGCACGTGGTGCTCCATTCATACTGGCCGTTTCACTCACGCATGCCACCTCCCTCGCACACGTGGCTCCACTCACTCGCAGCCTTCCACTCACTCTTGCCATTTCCCTCACACAAACCATACCACTCACACACGCGGGGGCACTCGCCCGTGGTGCCTCACTCATACACGCGGGGGCACTCATCCGCAGTGCCTCACTCACACACGCGGGGGCACTCATCCGCGGTGCCTCATCCACACACGGCGTGCTGGGAAGCACACACTCCGGCATACTCGCCACCACACCACTCACACACGGGGTCGCTTCCACACACGGGGACGCACTCACACCTTGCACCACACACACCGGGACAACCACACTGGGGATTTGTGTCCCCACAAGAATCTCCGGGGCCTCTATACCCCCCGAGCTCTCCATGCACCTGTCCACAGCACTCCTCCCCTCGACCTCGCAAAGCACGACCTGGTCGTGACTCGCCTCAAAGGGGCATACTCCCTCCCCTCGTTCCTGGAGGAGGCCATCCAACTGCTCGCACCGGGTCTCCACCCAGTCCGCGAGCTCACCCCCATTATCCTCCACTACCTCCGTGTGTGTGTGTGCGTCACTTACCCCGTCTTCATCGTGTAGTCTTCCCTCTATCGTTCCCATCTCCCGTGTCTCTGCCAACTCAGTCACCTCTTCACCCTTTACCTCCCTTGTCTCAACTATTATTTCCGTCTCCTCCCTTGTTATTGCTTATATACATATATATATATATATATATATATATATATATATATATATATATATATATATATATATATATACATACATATATACATACATATATACATACATATATACATACATATATATATTGTTGCGGATTTCGCGCCCGCCGGCGTGCGACGGCCACGTAACTCGAATCGCGGCACGTCGCCCACCGGACGGACAATCCAGTCGTGACCCTCTCGGATTAACGCCGGGAACCAGTCACGGGTGGACCTTTCGGTCTCACCGCGATCGAGCCAATCAGCCCCCGCGTGGGATAGGGTTGCTCGCCAAATTCGAACTACCTAAGTACCCACGCGGAGGGTAGACCGGGCGATCGCACCTCGCCGCAGGTCGACTTTGGACACGGGCCACTTAAGCGACCCGTTCCGTACTATCAGAATAACCGAGCGGTGTTATCGTCGACCTCGACGGTTCGATTAATTATCGGGCGTATTCAGCCCACTACCAACCCTTTACGTGAAGCAAGATGGGGATTCAATGGAGGAAAAGACGAAGGAAGCGGGAGAACAGTTCAACAATAAAGCACATTTATTCGCGACGAACGGAAAGCACACAAATACAATTCCACCAAATGCACACAAAAAAAAAGAAAACACAATTCCATTTACACAAAAAGCAAACATAAAAGTGAAAACACAGTGCAGAGCTAATACCGACTACCGAGCACACGGCAACACTTATACAATTCTACTTCACAGACGGCGCCGACAACACATACCCAAAACCAAGGAAAAGAAATCCCCCAAGAATGGGGCAGGCCTGAGACCGAGACCGGGTCGGGCCTACCCGTCTGGTGATGAGACGCGGAGCGGCGATGGCCCCGCAACCCGCGGGCCTCGTGGACAGTCCTGGCAGGGGGGTGGGAAAAGGGGCCCCCTTGGTCGCACTATCTCAGCGCGGGGGGAAACAGGAGGGGGTTGCTGATGCTCGGGGTATAGAGGATCTTTATTATGTGCGACGAGCGTCTCCACCTCGGCCAGGTCGCGCTGTCGGCCTCCCTCGGGTGCAGCTTCCTGCACGACGCGAGCACCCCCTCGTCTGGTGTCGCCGCCTTTCCACAGCTCCGTCCCCTCCGTTCCGACTCCAACGCACACGACGAGCAGCTCCACCGCCCGCGAAGTCTTGACCCTCTGCTTCCGACTCTCCTCTTCTTGACTCTCCGACCCTCCTTTGCGACTCTTTCTGACTGACTCTTTCTGACTGACGAACACCATCCTTTTATCCCCCCGTAACTTCGCCTTTGACCCCCTCCCTTTGACCTTTCACCTCGCTCCCCATTGGCCCGAGAAAAAGTGGGCATGAAGGCTTTTTGATCCACAAATTTGCATATATCGATCGTTCTGGAGGCGGGGCCAAATCGCCCCTCGCTCACCGATTGGACGGCAAAAAGTGGGCGTGTGTCGTTTTTGATCCGTTTTTGAAGCACAAAATCCGTGATTTTGTACACGCTGTTCAACGTGCGCCCTACACGAGTCCAGCATCGGTGCCCATGAGTGGCGCGAGATGACGGTGATGCGATGGTGGCGAGTTGTGACGGTAAAGGTTGTGGCGGTTGTGGTGAAGCGGTGTTGTGGTTGGTGGTTGATGTTGTGGTTGTGGTGATGGCGATTGGTCCAAAATAAAGATAGTAAAAGAAAAACGGCTATCCTGAAGAGTCGCAGCTCGCATAAATGACATGTATTCCCACTAGACAACGGGTTTGGGCCTAACTACACATGCACTTACCGAGATACCTCACCTAAGGGACCTGAATGGTGGTTTGCGAATCTGGTAACCACAACACTACCCCCTTCCCTTTTTACAGACTCGTCCCGAGTCGTCAAATTTTCGTGTGCCATCATGTGTAGTTTTCCCCTAGTACACTTTACCTACGGATCCCTGAGTGCGACATTCATGGTATTCGTGTCCCCAAAATAAATAACCTGAGGGCTGCGTAACTATCTAAACAAACTCACTCACACGGACGACTTAAATAAAATTGCCGGCGCTAGACAGACATGCCGGGGGGCGCACTCATATTTACAGTACATCTTACCTTAACTTACAAATTTTACACTAAACCATGGCCCAGGATCATTGAACTCTGCAAAGAAAAGCAGTTAGCAGGGAGCCAGGCTGCCCACATGCAGTCTCTGGCTCAAACAATGCAGGTGACAGGGAACGTGGCTGGCTGCTCACACGCAGTCCAAGGCCTTCCCTTTTGAACTGAACTCAGTGAACCACAACGGTGCTTGGGCTGCACAACGCAGTCTCCGTGCCAGCTCAAGTGGCACACGCAATGAACACAACGAATGGATGCATGAACACAAACACGGTGCACGGGCCACCACTGCAGGCCCGTGTTGTAGCTGCCAACAGGGCAGTTCTTGCAGCTTGCAAACTGTTGCCTTGCGGATCCTGGCGCACATGGAAATGAACAGGGGGGGCAAAGCAAAAATTGAACGGGGCTGGTGAACATGGGCAGTGGGCATGGCATGGCAAAGGTGAGCAGGCAAACTCAGCCCGCAGAATAAGGCTGCTGCAGGCAAACACAGCCCGCAGAAGAAGGCCGCTGCAGGCAAACACAGCGGGCAGATGAACTGGCCGGCACAGGCCTTGCAGTACCACAGCTGCAGATGATCCGGCCGGCACAGGCCTTGCAGCAACACAACAGCTGCCGATCAAGTGGGCCGGCACAGGCCTTGCAGCACACAGCTGCCGATGAAGTTGGCCGGCCTCCGCCTTGAAGCAAAACACGGCCAGCCGATGAAGTTGGCCAGCCTTTGCCGTTCAATGGAGGTTGGTGGAGGGAGTGCGGTGGTGCTGGCCACTTGGAAGGCGGGCTCGGACCTACCTACCTGTCTCCCTCCCAACCTATCGCCTTTGCCTGTCACTGTACATACCCACTCCCTTAATTTGTCAAACCCCAATTTAGCCCCAACTTATTTTTTTGTTGTTTTTATTTTTACTTCCCCACTATAAATCGTCCCCTAACCCCCTTTATCGTCCTTGTTCGGCTAACCTATCCTGTCACCTAGCCTACTCCCAACCCCTACGTTCCCTTCCCGGAGGGGAACAAGGGAGAGCTAACGTCCTGTGTCGAGGCCCAACGAAGCCTCAGAATGGCCTCCCCAGAGTTCGGCGATCTTAACACCAAGTGGGTCCAGCGGCCCACAACGACAGCGAGGGGATGGATGGTGCGGAGGGGTACATCTCCTAATCTACCCTAACCATTTAACTGTTAAACTACCCCGGGGCTTTCAACAAGCACCTCTCGCTTAAACTATTGGTTCTAACAACCCAGATTCCCATCGCCTGTGTTGGTGTCCTCACAATTTCGGGCCTCGCCCCCCAATTTTCTCTCCGTGCCCTCACACGGTCTCCTGGCTGGGACACGTGGCTCCCTTTGGCAGGCACGACCCTCTGCCGAATCTCCCGCTATGGCACCCCCGGGCACTACACTGCCTCCGAGCCTACCAGCTCCCTAACACCGGGGAGTGCCCCCATGGCACCTCCCCTGAAACGCACACGTGGCAGGCCGGCCTCCCGGGCCCCTTTCCGAGGGTCACCCGTGCCCACAACACTGCCCACGCGGCTAATGGCGCCCCGGGCCCCCGCACCAAGCAGGCGCACCCGTGCCCACTACTCTATCCCGGCCCCCCATGGGCCCATGGCCTACCGCGGCCGACTAGCCTGGTGCCCGGGGTACCCACTCAGCGATACTCACCTTTCGCAGCCACGCTCCCAAGCCCGTCAACAGGGCTCCTGCACCCCTCCAAATGGGTCTCGAGCCTACTTTCCCACCAACAACAAAACGACCTCCATTTTTCAATTTAACTAACCCAGCTAACTTACTTTACTCTGACCCCGGGGTCCCTTGGGCGGGAGTCACTCCTCCCCCCAATCACTCATCGCACCATGCATTCCCCATTCGCTCCACTCACACAGACCCGCTGGCCTCACTCACTCAACAAGTACTCACCTCACAACCCACAACTCTTCAACACACACACCGCTGAACTCTGCCATCCTTCTATCTGCATCCCCTAACTAACTCGTGCTCCCACGTCGTCCCTTAAACTAGTAGCACGTTCCTTTTAACACTACGTAGCTAAGCTACGTCCCCTCTACACATCCTCAAGTCTGTCACTGTCTCCAAATAATCCCATTAATCAATTTCCCAACCTAAATCTGGCTACAATCCCTCTAACTAATCCATTCCACGGACTCCATGAGGACTTACCCCTGCCCCATGAAGTCGGTCTAACTAAGCTAACCCTTCCCCCTAACTAGTTTCCATCCTGTGCCCAGGTAAGGGGGTCTTCCACCCCTTGCCCAGGAATCCTCTGCACCCGAAAGTGAGGCTTGCTTTTTTTTTTTTTTTCCATGCGCAGCACCTGCGCGGCAACTCGCGCTCTTTGCACTTTGCAACTGCCCGTGACGTCATGCAGCTGCACGTGTTCCTCGTCCCTCCTTGGACGGGACCATGCGGCAGAGATACCCCTCCTGCCGGATTCCAACCCCACGTGCAGCCATGGCGTCACCGTGCGCATAAAAAAAAACACAAGCCCCACGTCTCGAGGGGTTCCCCACGCGAACACATGTGCTTTGCCCGTTGGAGCTTCACACACACGATCGCGTGGAGAACCCGTCCGGTCCAAATCCATTTACCTGCCTAAACTTTGTCCGTCCGCGGGATCGGCAAATCCACCGCGTGCGTTTCCGGACCGGGACTTCACTCTCGCAAGCGACCACGTGGTGGTCTCGTGCGTTGCACAGCACGGACCGCGTGCTCACTGCTGGGTGAACCCGGCACGGTCCACGAAACAACTACAGCCGCTACTCGGCTTTCTTTTCTCTGTCGCCGTCTCCGTCTCCATTCCACACACGCATACCTGCGTGTCACGACGCACACAGTCCACTCCATCACATTCACACCGGGAGACGCGGCTGCGTGCTCCCGCATGCCAACCGACATCTCCCTCACATACCGCTCTCTCACACACACGGTCTCCCTTGCACACAGCGACCTTGCACACGGCCGTTCACTCACGCACGGTGCCTCACCACTCACACAAACCATACTACTTACACACGCGGGGGCACTCACCCGCGGTTCCTCATCCACACTCCGTGCCTCACTCACACACGCGGGGGAACTCACGCGCGGTGCCTCACTCATACACACGGCGACACTCACACACGCGGTCTCTTCCACACACGGTGCCTCACCCACACACGCGGGGGCACTAACCCGCGGTGCCTCACTCACACTCCGTGCCTCATCCACACACGCGAGGGCACTCACCCGCGGTGCCTCATTCACACACATGGCGACACTCACACACGCGGTCTCTTCCACACACGGTGCCTCACCCACACACGCGGGGGCACTCACCCGCGGTGCCTGATCCACACACCGTCCCTCACTCACACACGCGGGGGAACTCAACCGCGGTGCCTCGTCCACACACGGCGTGCTGGGAAGCACGCACTCTGGCACCATCGCCACCACACCACTCACACGTGGTGCCTCACTCATACTGGCCGTTTCACTCACACACACGGCCTCACTCACACACGGTGCCCCATCCACACCCGGCGTGCTGGGAAGCACGCACTCTGGCACCATCGCCACCACACCACTCACACGTGGTGCCTCACTCATACTGGACGTTTCACTCACACACACGGCCTCACTCACACACGGTGCCCCATCCACACCCGGCGTGCTGGGAAGCACGCACTCTGGCACCATCGCCACCACACCACTCACACACGGGGTCGCTTCCACACACGGTGCCGCACTCACACCTTGCACCACACACACAGGGACAACCACACTGGGGATTTGTGTCCCCACAAGGGTCTCCGGGGCCTCTACACCCCCCAAGCTCTCCGTGCACCCGTCCACAGCACCCGTCCCCTCAACCTCGCAAAGCACGACCGAACTCACCTGGTCGTGACTCGCCTCAAGGGGGCATACTCCCTCCCCTCGTTCCTGGAGGAGGCCATCCAGGTGCTCGCACCGGGTCCCTGCACGCTCCGCGAGCTCACCCCCATTATCCTCCACTACCTCCGTGTGTGTGTGCGCGTCACTTACCCCGTCTTCCTCGTGTAGTCTTTCCTCTATTTTTTCTATCTCCCGTGTCTCTGCCAACTCTTCACCCTTTACCTCCCTTGTCTCAACTATTATTTCCTTTGTCACGGCCTTCATGCCCGCCTGCAGGCATCGGCCCATGTTCTGCGTCTCACCCCGGAACTTTTTCATTTCTTCCCTCATTTGCTGTGTATTCGCATCCATCGTCGTTTTCACTTCATTTGTATTTGTATCCATCTTTTCGTTCATTTGTTCGTTCATGCCTTTCATTTCGTTTTTCATATTCGCTTCCATCTTTTCGATCATTTTCGCATTCATCTTTTCGTTCATTGCCGCCAGCATGGCGCATAGCTGGGCCATGTTGGATGCACTCAGCTGAGCCGTTTCGGCAAGGGTTGGGGAAGGGTTTTGGTGGAGAGGGGGGGGGGAGGTGTCATACACCGCGGCCGCTGCCGCACCCACCTCGGGCCCTGGGTTCAGTTGGGTGAGTCCGTGTTCCTGCACAAACAACATTTCCTGCTCGGGGATTCCATCCTGGACCATGGACTCTACATTACCACACATATACATTTCTAATACCCCCGGCTCCCGCTCGCCTTGAGACGCCATCTTGCTTCTCGTGAAGGGTTAATTTGCTCGCTCGTAATTTGGAGGGAATCGGGGGTCGCTTCTCTCACCCCTGGACCGATTCCCGTGAATTTAGCCGGAGACAGGAGAGCCCGTTTTCCTGTTCTCCGATACCAGTGCCGCGAGGAGGGCGATGAATTTGTATCCCACTCCTGACACCAGTGTTGCGGTCTTCGCGCCCGCCGGCGTGCGACGGCCACGTAACTCGAATCGCGGCACGTCGCCCACCGGACGGACAATCCAGTCGTGACCCTCTCGGACTAACGCCGGGAACCAGTCACGGGTGGACCTTTCGGTCTCACCGCGATCGAGCCAATCAGCCCCCGCGTGGGATAGGGTTGCTCGCCAAATTCGAACTACCTAAGTACCCACGCGGAGGGTAGACCGGGCGATCGCACCTCGCCGCAGGTCGACTTCGGACACGGGCCACTTAAGCGACCCGTTCCGTACTATCAGAATAACCGAGCGGTGTTATCGTCGACCTCGACGGTTCGATTAATTATCGGGCGTATTCAGCCCACTACCAACCCTTTACGTGAAGCAAGATGGGGATTCAAAGAAAGAAATGACGAAGCGAAGCGGGAGAACAGTTCAACAATAAAGCACATTTATTCGCGACGAACGGAAAGCACACAAATACAATTCCACCAAATGCACACAAAAAAAAAGAAAACAATTCCATTTACACAAAAAGCAAACATAAAAGTGAAAACACAGTGCAGAGCTAATACCGACTACCGAGCACACGGCAACACTTATACAATTCTACTTCACAGACGGCGCCGACAACACATACCCAAAACCAAGGAAAAGAAATCCCCCAAGAATGGGGCAGGCCTGAGGCCGAGACCGGGTCGGGCCTACCCGTCTGGTGATGAGACGCGGAGCGGCGATGGCCCCGCAACCCATTAGCCGCGTGGGCAGTGTTGTGGGCACGGGTGACCCTCGGAAAGGGGCCCGGGAGGCCGGCCTGCCACGTGTGCGTTTCAGGGGAGGTGCAATGGGGAGCGAGGTGAAAGGTCAAAGGGAGGGGGTCAAAGGCGAAGTTACAGAAGGGAGTCAGCAAGACGAGA
>NC_140971.1:48896829-48899329 GCF_056783735.1 Eptatretus burgeri
ATATATATATATATATATATATATATATATATATATATATATACACACACACATGTGTACAGATACATATATATATATATATATATATATATATATATATATATATATATATATATATATATATATATATATATATATATATATATATATATATATATGTATATATATATATATATATGTATATATATATATATATATATATATATATATATATATATGTATATATATATATATATATATATATATATATATATATATATATATATATATATATATATATATATATATATATGTATATATATATATATATATATATATATATCTTCTTGTTCTTCTTTCGGCTGCTCCTGTTAGGGGTCGCCACAGCGGATCATCCGTTATGATTTGGCACAGGTTTTATGCCGGATGCCGTTCCTGACGCAACCCTTGTCGCCTCTTACGACACAGGGATATGGTACATCTATTCTAACCGGGGCATACACCAGGCCCACTGCACTTCGCCGACCTCGGAAGGATGACAGGCTGAGTCAACCTCCTGGTGTGTATTAATTTAAGCGGCCAACGGGGCTTGAACTCAGGACCTTTTGGATCCCCAGCCGCTACCCTAACCACTATGCCAACACCAGGATTATATATACATCTATTTATGTATGTGTATATTATATATATATATATATGTACTTGCAGGGATACCCGTGCTCCGCACAGGAATCCCGTGGATGGTGGCGGGTCTGAAGGAGTATATGTCACAGTTAATTGTAAAATTGTAGAGGCTGCCACCATTATTATTTTTTTTCATCACCACTATAATATTATATTTTCCCCGCCATGTTTTATATGCAGAAGACTCGAGTTCAAAAATGTGAAGATTTATTGCCGCATCAGATAAAAAACCATAATGCCTCAACAATGTGAGACTGGTTTCATGTCATCATTTGCGACTTAATTGATTCTCATTCTCTAGCAAATTCCATTGGTCCCATGTCAATCGGCGGAACTTGAAAAATTAACTTTACGCAATCAGGTGATGACGTCATAATTCGGAAACTGGGAAGTCGGAAGTCATTGTCTTCAATTGACTGTCGCATTATTTTTTCATTCTATTGCAAATGGCGTTGGCCCCATGTCAATCAGCTAAACTTGAAAAATTAACGTTACGCAATCAGGTGATGACGTCATAATTCAGATACCGGGAAGTCGGAAGTCATTGTCTTCAATTGACAGTAGCATTATTTTTTCATTCTATTGCAAATGGCGTTGGCCCCATGTTAATCGGCTGAACTTGAAAAATTAACGTTACAAAATCAGGTGATGACGTCATAATTCGGCAACCGCAAGTCGGAAGTACAATTCTTTTACAGAGACACTCCCGGGTACATGTTCTGTCAGCATGTGAAGTTTGGTGAGGATCAGTCCAGTACTTTTCGTGTGCATAGGTCACAGACAAACACACTTTCAACTTTATATATATAAATATGTGTGTGTACAAAATAATGCAAGGTGCTTCACCGAGTGCACCGATGGGAATGATGAGCTCTTCATGGTGCAACGACCATCCAACAAGTCGCCTTTCTACATGACTGCCGTCGGCGTGACCTACGCTCGGCAAGCCTACACGACAAGCCACTTCTGACTTCGCCAAGGACGTCATTGCATGCTTCGGCAGACAGATGCTTCTTGCTCTCATTTAAGACGCACATACCAGATGGTCCCGTAACGAAGCGGAGACCATTTCATCCAAGCTTAACTGCCTGACGATCCTTGATAACGACTTAATAGTGCAAATCGAGGAAGCCATTCAAAAGAAGTCTCAACTACACCACGAAAAGATAAGAACATGACTCTTGGCGAAACGAAATTGGTTACTCACAAGATTAACAACAGAAAAACGACAGCTGCACAACCTTTCAAACAGAAGTCTAACCACAACAGAGGTCCATTTACTCGAGTGCGGCCTCAACTTTAACACAAGCAATGTTACTGTTGTTGACTTCATTGCTGCTCTCAAGCCCCGAATTTACAACCTATTCACCGAACAAGGAGACAAATAACGACTACTGGCACAACACACCACAACACTCAGCAACCCGAAATGCTAACTGTTCATAACAACCGACGAGTCGGAGGCACTGCAACATCTCCACCAGGACAAATCCACGGCCAAAGGCCGTGCCATGGTTGTGATGAACTGCGCCGATTATAACCACAAAGCCAAGGCTTTATTACACGACAACAACACCTACTATGCAAAGCCTTGTGACCCAACAAAGACCATGAACAAGCAGGTAATCACCACTTTACAGAAACTGTGAGATGTTAACCTCCTCACAAAACAGGAATGGGCCATGATGTGAGACCAACCGGCTCCATCATTCCACACTTCTCTGGTTTAGCAAAGATCCATAAGGTTGATGTCCCACTCTGACCCATCGTCACCCTCTGAGGAGCAACTACCTACAATGTCGCTAAGTGTCTGTTCTGCCGACTTAAACACTCAACA
>NC_140971.1:48901829-49024329 GCF_056783735.1 Eptatretus burgeri
CAGAGCCAAAAGCCAAAACAGAGGGAGATGGGGACAGGAAAAGATGCATCAGGTGGACAAGATAGATACAGAAGGAAACTATTAGGAGGGACACCTGGAAATTTGGAAGGAGGGGTTTTGAGGTGGGGCTTTGGGGGAGGGGGGTTAATGAGGGTAGTAAAGGTAATGGTTTTGGATTGGGGATGATCTGAAATGGTGAGGAACAGCTGTCTTGAAGACCTGGAGGGAAGGATGAAATTGAAGAGGATGTGGAAGTTGGTTTGATTTGGAAATTTGAACAGGATTTGCATATTGGTTTCCAGACTTGTTTCACAAAAAATTAGAACAAATTATTTCACCATTTTGAATGTCAATGGTTTCCATGACAAGAATTTCATGCCATTATAATCAAATGGGATTTTTTGTGAATTTATTATTACCATACCTTAATAATGTTTCAAGATATCAAATTGAAACATATGCAGCTTATATATATGCATGTATGTATGTGTTGTATATGTGAGAAAAATCCAGTCAAAATTAGTCAAACAATGTATTCAGCAAAAAAAAAAGTCAAGAGCAAGGCCATCTGAAAACTGCAAAACACCTATTAGGCTGCAGATTTAAAATGCATCAGCGAAATTTGTTAGTTATAACATTCAATCATGTTAAACAATTAATAGGTGAAATTTTCGAAAGTGACAAATTGCTGTTTTCATGGCAACTATTATTTATTTGGATTTCGCAAATATCGTACTATGTATGACATCTCTTTTGTTTGTCTGTTTGTCTGTCTGTGAGCAGGACATTTCAATAGATTGTAGATGGACTCGGATGTAATTTGGTGGACAGATTCTTTTTTTTTTAATATGCAGTCGAGGCCCATGAAAGAGCTTGCAGACTAAACGAATCAGGACGTAGCAGACAAAAATTGGATGCAAAACATGCATACATGGAGACTGAGACTCCAAGGAGGAAAAACTGGAAAATTAGGAGCGATTTGGGTGTGGTTAACAAGGGTAGAAAAGATCATGGTTTTGTATTGGGGATGATTTGAAATGGTGGCAAACAGCTGTCTTGAAGACCTGGAGGGAAGAATGAGATTGAAGAGGATGTTGATGGTTGAGTGTGTGTCAATGAGAATTCATTAGATTTTGTTGTGGATCCGGTTCCGGATACGACAGGGTGTTTCATAAAAAACACCAACCCAATTAAAGTTATTGTACGTGAAATTTATATTTTTGAATGCAATTTTTTTTCTATTGCAGGTCTGTATGAAGCATTGTTTGGAGGAAAAACTGCAAACATCAGTGAAACTGTTAATTTTGAAGGTGGCATGAGCAATTGAACAAAGGATCTTAATTGTGGAGTCCAACTTTGCCACAAAGTTATTTAAACAGACTCAAACTTCTTCTTCTTCTTCTTCTTCTTCTTCTTTCAGCTCGCTCCTGTTAGGGGTCGCCACAGCGGATCAACCGTCTCCATTTCGCTCCATCCTCCACATCTTCCATTGACACTCCAACCACCCGCATGTCCGCCCTCACCGTATCCATGAACCTCTTCTTTGGCCTTCCTCTTCTCCTCCTGCCTGGCAGCTCCATCTTCAACATCCTTCTCCCGATATACTCCGCTTCCCTCCTGAGCACATGTCCAAACCATCTCAATCTCGCCTCTCTCACTTTGTCTCCAAACTGTCCTACCTGCGCTGTCCCTCTAATATACTCATTCCTTATCCTGTCCATCCTCGTCACTCCCAACGAGAATCGTAGCATCTTTAACTCTGCCACCTCCAGCTCCGCTTCCTGTCTTTTTGTTAGTGCCACCGCCTCCAAACCATACAACATAGCTGGTCTCACTACCGTCTTATATACTTTCCACTTCACTCTTGCAGCTACCCTTCTGTCACAAATCACTCCTGCAACTCTTCTCCACCCACTCCATCGTGCCTGCACTCTCTTTTTCACTTCTCTCCAAAACTCTCCGTTACTTTGGACAGTTGATCCCAAGTATTTAAACCCATCCACCTTCCCCACCTCAACTCCTTGCAACCGCACCATACCACCACCCTCCCTCTCATTTACGCACATGTACACCGTCTTACTCCGACTGACTATCATTCCTCTTCTCTCCAGTGCGTACCTCCACCGCTCGAGGCTCGCCTCAGCCTGCTCCCTACTCTCCCTACAGATCATGATGTCATCCGCGAACATCATAGTCCATGGGGACTCCAGTCTGATCTCGTCCGTCAACCTGTCCATCACCATTGCAAACAGGAAAGGGTTCAGAGTCGATCATTGGTGCAATCCCACTTTTACATTAAACCGGTCCATCATTCCTACCGCACACCTCACCGCTGTCACACTGTCCTCATACATATCCTGCACGATCCTAACATACTTCTCCACCACTCCCGACTTCCTCATACAATGCCACAACTCCTCTCTTGGCACCATAATCATAAGCTTTCTCTAAATCCACAAACACACAATGTAACTCCTTCTGGCCTTCCCTACACTTCTCCATCAACATTCTCAAAGCAAACATCGCATCAGTGGTGCTCTTTCCTGGCATAAACCCATATTGCTGCTCACAGATGGTAACCTCTACTCTCAACCGAGCTTCCACTACTCTTTCCCACAACTTCATGGTGTGGTTTAACAACTTTATCCCTCTGGAATTTTCACAGCTCTGCACATCACTCTTATTCTTGAAAATCAGAACCAGTACACTTAATCTCCACTCCTCTGGCATCCTCTCCCTTTCCAAGACTTTATTAAACAATCTGGTTAACAACCCCACTGCCATCTCTCCTAAGCACTTCCATGCCTCCACTGGTATACCATCTGGGCCAACCGCCTTTCCACTTTTCATCTTCTTCATAGCAGTCCTCACTTCATCCTTACTGATCCACCCCACTTCCAGATTCACTATCTCCACCTCTTCCAACCTTCTCTCTCATTTTCTTCATTCATCAGCTCCTCAAAGTACTCCATCCATCTTCTGAAACACACTCTCCTCGCTCGTCAGCACATTCCCATTTGCGTCCTTTATCACCCTAACCTGCAGCACATCCTTCCCAGCTCGGTCCCTCTGTCTTGCCAATCGGTATAGATCCTTTTCCCCTTCTTTTTTATCCAACTTCTCAAACAGCTCGTCATATGCCTTTTCCTTGGCCTTTGCCACCTCTCTTTTTGCCTTTCGCCGCCACTCCTTGTACTCCTGCCTACTTTCTTCATCTCTCTGATTATCCCACTTCTTTTTTGCCAACCCCTTCTTCCTTATACTTTCCTGTACTTTCTCATTCCACCACCAAGTCTCCTTATCTTCCTTCCTCTGTCCAGATGTCACACCAAGTACCTTCCGAGCTATCCCCCTCACAACTTCTGCTGTCGTTGCCCAATCATCCCACCCATCTTTACCACCATCCAACGCCTGTCTCACCTCCTCCCTAAATTTCACGCAACAGTCTTCCTCCTTCAGCTTCCACCATCTGGTCCTTGGTTCAGCCCTCACTCTGTTCCTCAACCTCACCTCTAAAGTCATCCTACAGACCACCAATCGATGCTGTCGAGCTACACTATCCCCTGCCACCACCTTACAGTCACTAATCTCTTTCAGGTAGCATCTCCTGCTTCAGATGTAATCCACCTGTGTGCACTTTCTTCCACTCTTGTGTCACCCTGTGTTCCTCCTTCTTGAAATACGTATTTACCACTGCCATTTCCATTCTTTTTGCAAACACTACCACCATTTGCCCTTCCACATTTCTCTTGTTGAGACCGTACCGACCCATCACCTCCTCATCCTCTTTATTCCCTTCCCCAACATGCCCATTGAAATCTGCTCCAATCACCACTCTTTCATCCTTGGATACACTCTCCACCACTTCATCTAACTCACTCCAGAAATCTTCTTTATACTCCATCTCACACCCCATACAGTGGGGGGAACAAGTATTTGATACACTGCCGATTTTGCAGGTTTTCCCACTTACAAAGCACGTCGAGGTCTGTCATTTTTATCATAGGTACACTTCAACTGTGAAAGACGGAATCTAAAACAAAAATCCTGAAAATCACATCGTATGATTTTTAAATAATCAATTTGCATTTTATTGCATGAAATAAGTATTTGATGCATCAGAAAAACAGAACTTAATATTTGGTACAGAAACCTTTGTTTGCAATTACAGAGATCAGACGTTTCCTGTAGTTCTTAACCAGGTTTGCACAGACTGCAGCAGGGATTTTGACCCACTCCTCCATACAGATCTTCTCCAGATCCTTCAGGTTTCGGGGCTGTCGCTGGGCAACACAGACTTTCAGCTCCCTCCAAAGATTTTCTATTGGGTTCAGGTCTGGAGACTGGCTTGGCCACTCCAGGACCTTGAGATGCTTCTTACGGAGCCACTCCTTAGTTGCCCTGGCTGTGTGTTTCGGGTCGTTGTCATGCTGGAAGACCCAGCCACGCCCCATCTTCAATGCTCTTGTTGAGGGAAGGAGGTTGTTGGCCAAGATCTCGCGATACATGGCCCCATCCATCCTCCCCTCAATACAGTGCAGTCGTCCTGTCCCCTTTGCAGAAAAGCATCCCCAAAGAATGATGTTTCCACCTCCATGCTTGGGATGGTGTTCTAGGGGTTGTACTCATCCTTCTTCTTCCTCCAAACACGGCGAGTGGAGTTTAAAGCAAAAAGCTCTATTTTGGTCTCATCAGACCACATGACATTCTCCCATTCCTCTTCTGGATCATCCAGATGGTCATTGGCAAACTTCAGATGGGCCTGGACATGCGCTGGCTTGAGCAGAGGGACCTTGCGTGCGCTGCAGGATTTTAATCCATGACGGCGTAGTGTGTTACTTGTGGTTTTCTTTGATACTGTGGTCGCAGCTCTCTTCAGGTCATTGACCAGGTCCTGCCGTGTAGTTCTGGGCTGATCCCTCACCTTTCTCATGATCATTGAGACTCCACGAGGTGAGATCTTGCATGGAGCCCCAGACCGAGGGAGATTGACTGTTATCTTGAACTTCTTCCATTTTCTAATAATTGCGCCAACAGTTGTTGCCTTCTCACCAAGCTGCTTGCCTATTGTCCTGAAGCCCATCCCAGCCTTGTGCAAGTCTAAAATTTTGTCCCTGATGTCCTTAGACAGCTCGCTGGTCTTGCCCATTGTGGAGAGGTTGGAGTCTGATTGATTGAGTGTGGACAGCTGTCTTTTTATGCAGATAACGAGTTCAAACAGGTGCAGTTAATACAGGTAATGAGTGGAGAATGGGAGGGCTTCTTAAAGACAAAACTAACAGGTCTGTGAGAGCTGGAATTCTTACTGGTTGGTAGGTGATCAAATACTTATTTCATGCAATAAAATGCAAATTAATTATTTTAAAATCATACAATGTGATTTTCAGGATTTTTGTTTTAGATTCCGTCTTTCACAGTTGAAGTGTACCTATGATAAAAATTACAGACCTCTACGTGCTTTGTAAATGGGAAAACCTGCAAAATCGGCAGGGTATCAAATACTTGTTCTCCCCACTGTATGTGGGGAATATGCACTGATGACATTCATCATCACCCCTTCAATTTCCAACTTCACACTCATCACTCGGTCAGACACTCTCCTCACCTCCAATACCCTCTTGACATAATCTTCCTTCAGGATTACCCCAACACCATTTCTCCTCCCATCCACACCATGGTAGAACAGTTTGAAACCACCTCCAATGCTCCTAGCCTTACTCCCCATCCACTTGGTCTCTTGTACACACAGTATGTCCACCTTTCTTCTCTCCATCATATCAGCCAACTCTCGCCCTTTGCCAGTCATCGTCCCAACATTCAGAGTTCCAACTCTCACCTGCACACTTCTACCCTTCCCCCTCTCCCACTGCTTCCAGACTCGCCTTCCCCGTCTCCTTCTCCTCCTTCGCCCAGCAGTCGCACAATTTCCACTGGTACCCTGCTGACCACCGGTACCGGTGGCGGTCGTTGGTAACCCGGGCCTCGACCGATCCGGTATGGAAATTCGTTTTGTTGTCCGCATAATGATTTGGCATAGGTTTTTACGCCGGATGCCCTTCCTGACGCAACCCTGGTCGCCTCTTACGACACACAGGGATATGGTACATCTATTCTAACCGGGGCATACACCTATTCTAACCGGGGAATTTAAACAGACTCAAACACGTCAGAAAAAAATTCGAGACCACATTAGCCAGAGATAAATCTGCTTTTTTCGATTGATAAAGAAGTTTAAGTCCTACGGGAGAGTAAAAAAAATCTTAATTGCTTAAAATCTTGTCACCTGAGGACTGGAAGATCACGAGAAAACATTGAAGCGGTCCATGAAGCGGTTTTGAGGAGACCCAGGAAATCACTGTATCGTCGATCTCAATAAATAAACTTGTCTTCATCAAATACACAAATAATTCTGAAGCAGGAACTAAAAATGTACCCATATCACCTTCAAGTGAAGCAAAAACGAATAAAAAACTAGAAAGGTACTCGGTAGAGCGCATACCTCCGCCCCATAATGCCTGATCCACAAGAACATATTGGGCCCAATACATTTTTGAGATAGCATGCTATATATCGCTTTTGAGCACTATCTCTCGATGGTGAAGAATCACATTAAAAATTCCAGTAGTCAGATCCGGATTCAGATTCTCACGAAAATCGAAGCAATTAGTCGTGGTCACACACCAACCTGTCCACCAAGTTTCTTCCAAATCCATCCACAACTTTTTGAGATGTCGTAATCTCCTTCCTCCTTCAAACATGCAACATAAAACAACAAACAAACAAAAGGAGGGGTGAAAACATAACCTCCTTCCATCTTTGGTGGCGGAGGTAATGATAAACAATTTTGTGTGACAATGTGTGGTGGTACAAATTTTCTGAGTAATGTGTGGTTTTCTGACAAGGCCCACTTTCTTTTCAGTGGTCATGTTAACTTTAAAAACAACATGTTTTGGGGTTGTAATTCTCCTGTTGGTGTTTTTGAAAGGCTGTTGCACAACCAGATATTCACCACATGTGTTGCCATCAGCAAATCTGGCATCAAGTGGGCCTTTCTGTTTTCAAGATGAAGAAGGGAAATCGGTAATCTTAGCCACTGAACGGTACTTGAAAGTTATCCTGAAGTTCTGGGTCGCATTAGCGAGGAAGCGCCACATCGACAGGGCTGTGCCATGGTTTCAGCAAGATGGGGCTCATCTCACACTTCCAACAGATCGATAAAGTGGTTACATCAGAAATTCAGTTTTGAAATCGTCTCTACAAGGAGAGATGTTGAATGGGCGCCCCATTCTTTGGACCTCAACCCACCTGACTTATATTTTTGGTGTTACCTGAAGGATGAAGTGTACCAGGGCAGACCTCAGATTATTGATGACCTCAAAAATGCAAATTCTACCAACATCAAAGCTATTCTGCTTCAGGAATGCTGCCAAGTCATCGCCACCATCACCAGGTGGATCCATTTGTGCCTGCTGCAGCACGGCAGCCATTTAGAGCATGTTTTAACTGTCTTATGAAATCACTGGTTTCATTTTTGTGTTACTTTATTGTACATCTTAAAAAGTTTCTTATGTACAAGTTTCATGGTGTTTCCATGAAAAATTTAAAAGGTATAAAACAACTTTGGGTTGTATTTTTTTTCATGAAGCTCCCTATATAACATATTTTAAAGTGATTCTTCACAATTGAGAGATTAGGGCCAAAATGATGTATAGCACAATATCTCAAACATTTGTGGATGAGTTATGACTAAACTTGGTGGATAAGTTGTGTTGGTGACAAGAACAAGCTGATTAGATTTTGGTTCAAGTATGGATGCAGATCCAGCCTATCAGTGGGATACAAAACGTAAACTGCTCAGCCTGGCAGAGGTATGCCTTTTACTGAGTGACTATCTTGTCAATATTACAGCTAGATAGTTCATAGAATGCATTACCCCATGCAATGTTTCAGTATATACTTACAATTTTAATAAAGTTATGATTATTAAAATTGTTTAAAAAAATCTGGAAGTTTAGAGCAACTGAAACAGTCTTATACAACACCATTATACACCACCGTATAGAATATGTTCAAGTACTATAAAACTGGAGGTTCTTTGGAGTATTAAGAAGGCGATTTGTGTTCTACAACGTTCAAGTGTATAACCAAATTTAAACAAGAAAAATTTATTGTATTGGTGTTGGCTGAGTGATGAGGGTGGCTGGCTTGGGATCTTAAAGTCCTGAGTTAGAGCCCTGTTGGCCACTGAATTTATACCACGTGGGGTTGATTCAGCCTGTCATCCATCTGAGGTCAGTGAAATGAGTGCTAGTGTATTGGTATAAATGGTTGTATTGGCACTGTTTCATGCCTGCTACTGCAGTATGGTAATCTTCATCCTGAAGAAGAAGCACTCCTATGGAAGGAAGGAAGGAAAAAAAAATGACATAAAATGTCATAGTCCCTGCTTTTTTAGTAATTTTGCTGTATGGTGTTAAAGGGTGAGCCCATATTTATGCTGAACGAAAGTGGCCGGCAGTCTACCAGTCGGCCATCTTTGATGAGATTACAAAAGAAAGTGAGAGGCGTGTGTATGCCATCATGATCTGTGCTTATGTAAAGCTTGAACAAAATCGGACCATGTATGTCTGAGAAATGGTTGGAACACATTTAAGTAACAAAATGGCCACCAGTCGGCCATCTTGGATCTGATCTCGAAAAAAAAATATGGCATATGTAAGACATCATATTTTGTTGGTGTGCCAAGTTTGAACAACATCGGTAAATGTATGTTCGAGAAATGGTTGAGGACGTGTTAAACATTGGCTTCTTTACAACTAAAATGGCTGCCAATCGACCATCTTGGATCTGATTTGGAAAAAAATGATGATCCTATGTAATCCATCATTCATTTTTTACTGTGACAAGTTTGAACAACATTGGTAAATGCTTGTTCGAGAAATGGTTGAGGACAGGTTCAACATCAGGTTATTTTTTCAAACAAAAATGGCCACCAGTCGACCATCTTGGATCTGATGTCAAAACAAAATGATGTACTTATGTAAGCCATCATTCTTTATCTCTGAGCCAAGCTTGAATAACATCGTTAAATGCATCTCCGAGAAATAGTTGATGACGTGTTCAACATCAGGTTTTTATATAACTAAAATGGCAGCTAATCTACCAGTCGGTCATATTTGATCAGATCACAAAATAAAGTTAGGTGCAAGTGTACACCATTATGTGCTGTGCTTTTACCAAGATTGAACAAAATCGGACCATGCGTGTCTGAGAAATGGTTGAGGACGTGTTGGACACCAGGGTTTTTTGTTTTTTTTACAACTAAAAAGCCCGCCAGTCGGCCATCTTGGATATGATCTCGAAAAAAATGGCATGCTTTATCTGTCTGCCAAGTTTGAACAACATCAGTGTATGCATGTCCGAGATATGGTTGCGGACGTACACACGCACGCACAGACATGAAAATAGAGACAAAATCCAGAAGCCCCAATTTTGGACTGTCCACCAGGGGCTAATAAAGAGGTTAAAAATTTTAAAGAGGTTTAAATGTGTATAAATAAATTAATTTGGGGGTTTTACCTTATGTCTATTACATCACTGTGTCTAACACACCACATTATTTATTCGTGCCTGTTGTTTGTGTCCTTTATGACATCCTCAAAAACATTGAGTTTGATATTTGGAATGACTCATTTTTTCTTGACTCACAGGCAGGCAGACAGTGTAAAAATATTATCTCACTCCTGCATATGTCTAATCAGGTCGAATTCAGAGCCAAAATCGTGTTAAACAGGTTTGTCTTTTGATTCATGTTCCCATTTGTGTTCAAAACATAACATTCAATTTAAATAAGTTGCTCCTCGATCATAAACTAATACAAACAGATGGATGGACAGGCGGACATGAACCAATTGCTTAATAACACTTTTAACTTCATGTGCATGAGGTAATAATTGTTTAGCAAATGCAAATGTTATATTAGGTTTTTATAGGAGACAAGATACATTCTGAGGAAATTGGAAAGTCTTTCCAAGACACCAGCATATGGATCATAAATAAAAAAACACACTGATTACATTATTTAACAATCTTTTGTTTATGTTCTCATTTAACATCATGACACTGAGATGACACAAACTCACTGTTTGCAGGCTGACTTGTCTCCTCTCAAGCCATGACAACTAATTTTGAATATGTCAGCTCAGCTCACTGTTCTAACATGGAAATACGTTCCCATCATTCTGATTTTCAAAGCACTTGCTGGAAAATTTACAAAAGAAAACACTTACACTCAAAACACTTATTCAAAAGCCAACATAAATTGGTTCCTGCCTACATTTCTCTTCCAATCACACCCAACACTTCTGCAGGAAAACTGTATTCTAACAATGGGAATCTCCTTGTAGTTTCCGAAATAGGATGAAGAATTTTACTGCATAATACATGCTTCAGATTTTGTCCTCAATCACAGAACTCTCAGCATAAAAATTTCACATACCCTCATCATAATCATCATTAATGCTTTTTTGATTTCTTAAAATCATCGATTGTAACTGTTACTTTTTCTTCTCTTCTTCCTTTGTAAAGTAGTGAGATTTTGTGAGTCTATATCCAGCTTAAAGTTGAGAATTTACTTCTGACTGAAAAGTGTCGAAGAAAAAAAAATTGGGTTTTTGATATTTGAGCTTTGAAGCCTGAACTATTATGAGAAGAATAATGTTATGCAATATGCGTCTATTTCAAACATAAAACAACGTGGCCCTCCCTGCAATAACTTATTTCAAGCTTTTGTTATTGATTATATAAACACACACAAGTACCATATTTAGTGGCACATTTCTCAGTGATAAGTGTTGAATTTTAAACTCGTATGAGCCCCCATTGGACTTAGTCCAAAACGGAGGTTTATGGATTTGGCATCGATTTTCGTGTCCATGCGTGTATGCGCCTGCAACCATATCTCGGACATGTATGGACCGATGTTATTTCTACTTGGCAAAAAGACAACCAATGACGGTATGCATATGCACGTCTTTCTTTTTTTGACATTACATCCAAGATGGTAGACTGGTGGTTATTTTAGTTTTAAAAAAACCCAGTATCGAACACGTCCTCAACCATTTCTCGGACATGCATTGGCCGATCTTGTTCAACCTTGGCAGACAGATAAAGAATTATGGCTTAAATAAGCACGTCATTTTTTTCTAGATCAGCTCCAAGATGGCTGACTGGTGGCCATTTTAGTGTTAAAACAATCCGATGTTGAACACCTCCTCAACCATTTCTCGGACATGCATTTACCGCTGTTATTCAAACATGGCACCCAGATATTAAATGATGAGTTACATATGCACTTCATTTTTTTTTGAGATCAGAGCCAAGCTGGCTGACTGGTGGCCATTTTGTTACTTAAATGTATCCCCGACCATTTGACACACATGCATGGTCTGATTTTTGTTCAAAATATGCACAAGCATAGTAGATGATGGCATACATGTGCCCCTCACTTTTTATGTGATCTGCTCAAAGGTGGCTGACCGGTAGGCTTATGGCTATTTTAGTTGTACGTAAATATTGGCTCGCCCTTTGACTCTGTACAGCAAAATTACTAAAATAATGGGGCTATGACATTTTATGTCTTTTTTACTTGTTCATTTACAGCTTGTGTGCCATTCCTGTCAAAATACGTGCTCCTTTATGTTATGATCCAAAGTTCAAATTACATGTACTGTGTTTCTCTCCTGATGCCTGTTTCTTTTTTTTCCTTTGACATCCCATTGATATACACAACCTGGCCAAAACTATGCGGACACCCCTTCTAATTAGTGGATTCGGCTATTTCAGTCACAGCTATTGCTGACAGGTGTATAAAATCAAGCACACAGCCAGGTAATCTCCATAGACAAACATTTGCAGTGGAATGGGTTGTACTGAAGAGCTCAGTGACTTTTAACATGACACCATCATAGAATGCAACCTTTCCAACAAGTCTTAAAGTGCTCATCTTCACTCTTTCATTTCTCTTTTTTTCCCACCTTTAGAACAAATTCTCACACTCTCTTCAATCCCAATCTTCCCTCCAGGTCTTCAAAACAGCTATTCATCACCATCTCTTATCTTCCCCCATCCAAAACCACGATCTTTTCTACTCCCACTAATCCACCCAAAACCAACCTCCTTCAAATTCCCTGCTTTCCTTCCTGAAAGTCCCTGTAGTGTAAGGACCTGAAAGTCCTTGTAGTGTCCATTTTGTTTACCCTGTGTACCCCGTCCATTCTCTCTCCCTTCCACAGATCTCCTAATGTCTCTGTTTCCCACTGTTTTTTTTCCTTCCCTCTCCCATCCCTCTTGTCTTCTGCTCCCCTTGTTGTGCGTTTCTGTATGTTAGCTCTCATACGAGTCTCTACAGTGTATACAAAAAATATTTAAAATGCAGTTCATCAAAATTCTGCCTTGCTAGAGCTGCCCGGTGAACTGTATGTGCTGTTATTGTGAAGTAGAAATGTCCAGGAGCAACAACAGCTCAGTCTCGAAGTGGTAGGCCACACAAGCTCACAAAACGGGACCGCCAGATTCTGAAATGCGTCGTCAGTTGCAACACTCACTACCAAGTTCCAAACTGACTGGAAGCAATGGCAATACAAGCACCATTCATCGAGAGCTTCATGAAATGGGTTTTCATGGCCGAGCAGCCTCACACAAGCATAAGATCACCATGCACAATGCTCAGCGTCAGCTGGAGTGGTGTAAATTCACTGCCATTGGATCCCTACTCCACCGTGTGGAAACGCGTCCTCTGGAGTGATGAATCGCGCTTCATCATCTGACAGTCCAACGGACAAATCTGGGTTTGGTGGATGCCAGGAGAACGCTACCTGCCCGAACAACATCATGCCAACTGTAAAGTTTGGTGGAGGAGGAATAATGGTCTGAAGCTGTTTTTCATGGTTCGTGCTTGGCTCCTTAGTTGTAGTGAAGGGAGATCTTAATGCTACAGCATACAATGACATTCTTGATGATTCTGTGCTTCCAACTTTGCGGCAATAGTTTGGGGAAAGGGGGAAAGCCCTTTCCTGTTTCACCATGACATTTCCCCCGTGCACAAAGTGAGATCCATACAGAAATGGTTTGTCGAGATTGGTGTGGAAGAACTTGACTGGCCTGCACAGAGCCCTGACATCAACCCCATCGAACAACTTTGGGATGAATTGGAATGCCGACTAACAGCCAGACCTAATCACCCAACATCAGTGCCTGACCTCACTGATGCTCTTGTGGCTGAATGAAAGCAAATCCCTGCAGCAATGTTCCCACATCGAGTGGAAAGCTTTACGAGAAGTGTGGAGGCTATTATTGTAGCAAAGGGAGGGCCAACTCCATATTAATCTCCATGATTTTGGAACGAGATGTTGGACGAGATGTCCACATACTTTTGGCCATGTCGTATATTTGAATGTCTTGTTCTTCAAGTACCTATCCCAATCACCTTGTTATTATCGAAGCCACCAAAGGTGGATGGAGGTTATGTTTTAACCCTTGTCTGTTTGATTGTTAGTTTGTGAACAAGATATCTCAAAAAGTTGTGGATGGATTCAGACAAAATTTGGTGGAGAAGTTTGGTATGTGACAAGGACAAAATTATTAGATGTTGGTGAAGTTCTGCATCGAGATATGGATCCGAAATTTTTTAAGTGATATTTTCACCATTGAGAGAAAGGGCTAAAATAACATATAGCAGGATATCTCAAAAAGTTGTAGATGGATTTGGCCAAAACTTGGTGGGCAGGTTGGGTATGCAACAATGAATAATTGATTCGATTTTGGTGAAGATCTAAATCCAGATCAGGATACAATAATTTTCTTAAGTGATTCTACACCATTGAGTGAGAGTGCTAAAACAATATACATTATAGCACGATATCTTTAAAAGTTTGGATGGATTCAGATGAAACTTTGTGGATGAGTTGGATAGGTGAGAAGAACAAGCCAATAAAATTTTTGTTCAGATCTGAATCCAGATCTAGCATATCAGTTGGATACAAAACGTAAAAGAATCAGCCTGGCAGAGGTATGTGCTCTACTGAGTGCCCTTATAGTTGATTTGATACAGTATATCACATCTTCCATAACTGCAAATGCAATCGGTAGCACGTACCTCCACCTCACATTGCTTGATCCATGAGAACATATTTGGCCCAATATATTTTTGAAATACCATGCAATATGTAGTTTTTGGCCTAATCGCTCAATGATGAAGAAGCACTTTAAAAATTAAATTGTTCTGGTATTCAAATCCGAATTTGGATCTTCACCAAAATCGAATCAATTAGTGCAGGTCACACATTTAACCTGTCCACGAAGTTTCATCCAAATCCGTCTGAAAAATTTTGAGATAGCGTGCTATATATCATTTTTGGCCCTATCTCTCAATGGAGAAGAATCACTTCAAAAATTACCAGATTCGGATCTGGATTTGGATCGTCACCAAAGTCGAAACAATTCGTCCTTTTCACACACCCAATGTGTTACTAAATTTAATCGGGCTCCGTCAACAACTTTTTGAGATATGGTGCGATATATCATTTTTAGCCCTTTCGATCAAAAAAGAAGAATCACCTAAAAAATTCCAGTAGCCAGATCCAGATTTGGATCTTAACCAAAATCTAACTGGTTCGGCCGTGTCACACACCCAACCTATATCCACAACTTTTTGTGATATCATGTACACAAATAGACAGAGAGACAAATGAAAAATCACTGAAAGAGTGACACTTGGCAAAACAGCACAAAGTAGAACAGCACTCTGTAGAGCGCATACCTCCACCAGGTGGAACAGTTCACATTTTGTATCCCCCTAATTGGCTGGATCCGAACCAAAATTTAATCTGCTTGTTCTTGTCACTAAACGAACTCATCCATTTTGTTTTGTCATAACTCATCCACAACTTTATGATATATATATATATATATATATATATATATATATATATATATATATATATATATATATATATATATATCAATAAAACAGAGGTTTGGTACTACAGACTTTAATATGGATACAAACAAACACACTATAATAGTAGCCAAAGCTTTTCGTGCTGCACTCTTCAGGGTAAAAATCACAGCAAGTGAAGAAGATCAGGACAAATGTCCAGTCTATATCAGGATGCCCTGGAAAGGGCAATCATCATGAAGGTTTGAAGTACAAATCAAACATATTGTGTCCAACACGTTTCTAGCTGTGCAACCCCAAGTAATCTTTACCTCTCGCCATTTGCTGATGTCAGTCAACAAGGATGTGCTACCCACCTCACAAACCAGCAATGTTATTTATGAGTTTAAGTGCCGATGTGAAGCTCGGTACATGGGCTGCACAACACTAAGATTGGCTGATCGGATCAAACAACACATCCCTTTGGCGATTCGAAGAAAGATTGCGAGAGTTAGAACACAACCAATGCGAACATCTAGAAATATCCAGCAACCACCGGCCACTGTACCTGCATCATCTGCCATTGCACAACACCTGGTTGCCAACCCTATCTGTGCCGACCAATACAATGCAGATATGTTTGGGATATTGAGCCGAGGTCAGAACTCGTTTCATTTACGTATGTTGAAAGTAACCTTCATCCTTACCACCGATCCAATATTATGTCTTCAAAAGGAATTTGTACGATTTCTGTGTCTCTTTCAGCATGGAAAGATCAAGGGAAGTACGGGAACAAATGGTGAATGGACCTCAGGCGAAACCCATCCCCCCTCTCTCCAGGATATGGTTGCAAACGTCAATCATTGACGGACTCTGCTCCAGCCATTGGGAGCTCGAGGTGAAAATGATGAGCCAACCAATGGGCATAAGGATTACCCGTGATGTCATTACGGTTGAACCAATCAGCGTCTACCTTATTAAGACCTGCGTATTAAGCACATGCCTTCAATTCCTTCTTCACTTGCTGCGATTTTTACCCTGAAGAGTGCAGCACGAAAAGCTTCGGTCACTATTATGTCGTGTTTGTATCCAAATATATATATATATATATATATATATATATATATATATATATATATATATATATATATATATATATATATATATATATATATATATATATATATATATATATATATATATATATGCAGTTTTTGGCCCTATCTATCAATGTTAGAAATTAGGCCTGTGTTGACCTTTTGACCTTAAAATTAATTGGTTGTTGAATTCCTTGACCTGAAATGCAATTCCTGTTTAAATTTCAAGTCAAATATATGCAAATTTAGGATTTTAGAAAGTGATCTTATGTTGTTCACCATTTGGCCTATGCTGACCTTTTGGCATGTGCTGAACTCAAAAGTAATTGTTGGTTGTGTTCAGTGACCTGATGTGAAAATCCTGTTCAAATTTAAAGTCTATTGCATGAAAATTGACAATTTTATAAATGTGGCCCAAATTGGCCTCTGTAGACATTTTGGCCTATGTTTACATCAAAATTAGTAGGTGGTTGAATTCAGTGACCCGATATGCAAATGGTCTTCAAATTTCAAGGTAATTGGATTAAATTGAGGTTTTTAGAAATTCAGCCTACGATGACCTTTTTTGTCTATGTTGACCTTTTGGCCAATGGTTACCTCAAAATTAAGCATTGGTTGAATTCAGTTACATGATATGCAAATGCTCCTCAAATTTCAAGATAATTGGATGAAAATTGAGGATTTCAGAAAATTTGGCCCAATTTGGCCTTTTGACCGATGTTGATCTCAAAAATAATTGTTGTTTGAATTCAGCAACCTGATGTGCAAATGGTCTTCAAGTTTCATGTCGATCAGAGGAAAATTGAGGATTTCAGAATATTTGCTTCAAATTTGGTCCAAATTGACATTTTAGCCAACGTTGATCTCAAAATTAATAGGTGGTTGAATTCCGTGACCTGACTTGAAAATTATTTTCAAATTTCAAGTCAATGGGATGATATTTGAGGATTTTAGAAAATTTGGCTCAAATTGGCCTATTGGCCTATGTAGACGTTTTCGGTCGACCGGATTTTCAGAAACTTCGATGCGGGTCTATCGCAGGGTCGGTGACATTAATCTCTGAAAATTTCTGAATGATCGGTTGAGTGGTTTGGGCTGGAGGCAAACGGACAGACAAACAAACACACAAACAAACGGTGGCGATCAATATACTTGTCAAAAAAACAAACATTTTTTGCCAAGTCACAAACAGATCGACAGAGAGGGGTGAAAACATAATCTCCATCACCCTCGCTGGCAGAGATAATAATGGAAAGAACAATTTTGATGTTGTCATAATGTCCTAAAATAATGGAAAATACTATTACGTCCTAATTTTATTGTCCTGCATGGACAACAAAAGAGTTCATAGGACACGATACAATGCACAGTGTTCAAGTATATGCAACACTCCACTTCATATTTAATAAAATAATGATTTTAACTATTGTTAAATAAAAGTCCACAAGTTTAGTGCAATTAAAGTAATTCAGAAGCTGTCCTGAATACCAACCTGATACAACACCCCATTAAAACTGTATTTAAATTGAATTACTGCAAGATGGGTGGTTCTTGGAAGTATTATGACATGTGATGTGTGTTGTCATGTTCAAGTATATCAGCAAATTTAAATAAAGTAAAGATTGTAAAAGTCGTATAAATAAATTAATTCCAGAATTTACAGCCATTTTCTGCAGTGTCTATGAGATCACCCGATATGACACATTACGTTAGTTATTTGTGCTTGTTGTCCTTTATGACTTCCTGAAAAACAAGAATTTATTTTTGAAATTATATGCCTAATTTCCTTAACCATAATCCCTGACGAACTATTACCATGCACCACCCCTTGTATTGTGTATATTCAAACAGGACGATTCTTAATCTAACGGTTCCCTACTTATACATAGAGATGGCTACATACTCGTACACCGACCATGCTACTCTATATATTCCTATTGCTGTATCGGATTATCTAACCCCCGCTACCCCCCACCCCCCACAAACATAACAATATATAATGGAGCAACTGTATCGATGCTGAGCCACGAATGACACCTTTTATGACATCATAAATAAATAGCATTTATCCATGCTGTTAGGGTTCCTGTTCGAGCTTAATAAAATAAATTGCATGAATGTTGGTAGTACCCATGGTCTGCAAGTCATGGGTCCAAATGCACCCCCCCCCCTACGAAGAAAGGGGGGTGGGGAGATTACTTACAATTTTTGCCTGAAAATGTGCCACAGTCAAGTGGTTTACTGACCCCTGCTGCAAACGGGGTTTTATTAACCACGGCACAAAATATATTTGCCCCACCTCCCTGACGATCCCACCATCCCCTTCCCCGGGCTGCTCCCAAAGTGAGTGTATGCTTCTTGTTACTATATCTTTAATTTAAGGAAGCTACATTGAACAGGACATTTCTAGACCACTTGACAAAGCCTGCTGGGGATTGCCTGGAGGGGAGTGAGGGAAAGGGAGGGCAGCAGGAAAACAGCAGTTACTACACCCACCAATTCTTGGCTCCCCTCTTTCAACTCCCACGTGGTCCACGTCACGTCGCAGGGTGGAAGAGGTGGGGTTGGGGTTGAGCGTTGAAAAGCCTTTGCAGAGTTGGCATAATCACATTCTTGTCATCACCAATTTGTTACACAGCTGTCTCAACCCTCTGCAGGAAATGAGAAAATCCTGGTCCGGACCGCCGAGTGTAATGCGATATTCCAGTAGGGAATGTTAAGCATACAAAGACTTAAAAGGCAAACTACATCTGGAAATCGTAATGTGCTCGAATCCACGTCAAATTTGCTGACGCTCAATTTAAAAGCGCTTCCTAAAGGGAACTTACTCTCAATACTCTTTCTCTGGACCGCGTCCAGCTGTTGGGCCCTGGCCATGGAAAGCGGCCTCCGTGGTTATATAGTAAAGCTTCTTTAATGGCCAGTAAGTTGAAAGCGTAATCTGCTCAATTTAGACTGTTTGAGTGGCGTGTAGCTTGAACGACATAATTTTCATTAGCACAAGATGGAACCGACGGCGAGGGAAGAGCGAGGAATATGAACATCATGTTGTGACATTTGGGCCTGCGGACAAGTAAACAACAGCACGTCCTTATGCCACCTGGATGTAATTACATCGGCATCTGTCACCATAAATAGTAACCATATTACTTTGAACACAGAGAAGGGCCTGTTTTATCCTGAGCACGAGAAAGTTTCTGGTCCCACCCATCTTAGTATGTTGTACACTTTTCTCCATCGATCATAGTGTGCAAAAATCATCTCAGCTGCAGGTGGACGCAGACACGAGAACAACTCGGCAGATGGAAGAATAATGTGGCAAATGTGACAGTTGATGGATTTTTCGACACCATGAGAACTTTTTTGGCGAAGTTTAATGCGATTCCACCAAGCTGGAACGGTATTCCTTTTATGGCCATGTGGAGCTAATGCTAAACTGCTTGCCTTTGGCTTCGACACATGACATTAGTGCCAAACCTATCAGGCCCCACACTCATCTCAAACAAGTTTTCAGGTTATACAGGATTAATTTTCCACTACTCACTTGGGAAATATTTTAATATGAGTTCCCTTACAAGGAACTTCAATGCAGGAGGAGGCTATTAGGCCCATCAAACCCACACAATGGTTGCTGGCATATGGTTTTTTTTTGTCCTGCTCTATCCCTTTTAAACGCTGAGCATCCAGCAAGGAAACAGCATGTACCATTTTTGAAGTCTTTGGTATGACTCAGCCAAGGTGGAATTCGAACCACCGACCTCCCAGACTCAAAGTTGATACTCAAACCATGAAGACACCAACTGACAACTCTTCTTGGAGAAACTGATGATTTTGAAATGCATCACTCACAACCCCCCCCCCGCCCCAAACACACACACACACACACACACACACACACACACACACACACACACACACACACACACACCCCAAGCACTCTCACAAACCCCTTTTGTGTTCTTGCTCTTCCACGAGCCTTGACTCTGTTTACAAAAATCAAGAGTTAAGGCACATGGAAGAACAAGAACATAAAACGGATTAGGACGCAGTCGAACAAAAGCAACAGCAGAAAAGAAAGAGGGGAAAACACCAACAGCAGGATTGAAGGATAAAATAGAGGGGAACTTTGAATAATAAGGGAAATGTGGAGGAAAGAAGGGTAGGGGAGGACACATGGGGTGGACAAGATGGATGCAGAAGCAAACTCCCAGCAAGGAAAAATTGAAAACTTGGAAGGAGATTGGGGGTGGATGGGAACAGGGGGCATTAACGGGAGGGGGGAGGGGTAGAAAGGATCATGATTTCGGATGGGCGCTGATCTGAGATGGTGGTGAACAGTTGTCTTGAAGGCCTGGAGTTCATATTGAGATTGAAGTGAATGTGGAAGTTGATTTCGTAGGAGGGAAAAGAGAGGAACAAATGAGTGAGGGTGAGTAGTGATTCAGGATTTTGGAAGCTTCACCTGGAGAAGGTTAATGGTGGATCATGTGTGCCCTACACAAACCTGGGGGGAGGGGGGGTTGGCAAAGAACGGAGAGAGAGCAAAGGGTTCAAGACCAGAAGGACGTAATAAAAGACAGAGAGACCACCAACCTGTCTGTGATTGGAAAGTGACAGGCCCGTAGACTCATCTTCATCGCTAGAGATTCCAAAGAAAGATGACCTGTGGCAAATGATAGGATGAACAGAGCAGAGAGAGGATGTGCAAATGCGGCAGAGCCGGTTTTCAGGCCGAGTGACCTGATGCCATCTGGTCCAGTTGCAGAGTCAGAGTCAAGCATTGCCAGAAAATTCACCAACTTCTCAGGTGCAAAAGACAGAGTAAGGTAGGTTGCAGAGAGTAAGAGGTTGTGGACACAACATTCGACCTACACATGGAGCAACCTCAAACTGGAAGCTTGGAATGAATTATAGACTTCTTTGCACTCTGAGCTGGCAAATGATTTCCAAACATACAAAATGTTACGCTTGATCATCGATATTACTCCTGGAAGCTGGTGTACTTCAGAAGATGATGCTAAAACAATTCTCTTTATCCAACACCAATGAAAACATCTATTTTGTCCTCGACCTCACTATTCTGACAATGCTGTTCCATTCCTTGAAACAAAAGTTTCTTCGATGCAGGTTTTACATGGTCTTCATGGGTTGCTGCCAACAGGGTATACCATGTCATTCAAATTCCTTCTTCGATATCCGTCATTTCCGACACCCATTAAAGCGATTTACTCCAAACCCTTGGTCATCCTCCGGTTTGGTGAAGATGGAGAAAGTTGTGCTTTTTAATTATAAGGAGGTTAATTCTCTCGTGCCATTCCATTAGATTTAACTTTGATATTATAATAACCGCTATATTTGGTATCTGCCACATATTGACTTCAAACAGTTGGGTATATTTGTTGATTAACCCACTCCTTGCATAAGTCTAGAAATACGAGCTCCACGATTACATCCAACCATTTGACCTTTTGTTCAATTCCTCCTTTGGAAGAGCATTCTTAAAGCGTTTTCAATGATAGGTTTTATCAACTGTTATTTGACAGGGATATGCTAACTGTCATGGGAAGCATGGTAAAGGTGATGTTTTGTGAGTCAATTGCCTCCGTTGCTCTCTTGCTCCGACGAAGGGCTAATGCCCAAACAAGTCAGCTTCACTTTCCTTCCCATGGAAGCTGGCATCCCTTTATCAACATTTACTTGATGAAACTGATCAAATCGAATTGTCCATCGATGCAAACCGATAATAGCCTTGACAAAGAAAAGTATTCCTCTGCCTTAACTATTTCCAGTCTCACTTTCGCATTCAGGCTTTCATCTTCACTACCAATATCGAACTGATAATTTCTTCTCAGTGGACCCATCATTAAATTTGTCTACCCATGAGACGGCGGGGGGGGGGGTCGACAGCCCACCTCCATATTTGTGGGTTTTTATGGTTTGTTGTCCTCCTCCACTGACTCGTTGGTGTGTCACCCTCTCTCTCCTTTCCATGCCTGCCAATCTTTTAATTTCCAGGATCTTTCATACTCCTTGACAGCTGCGCACTAAAAACTCTGAGCCACATCATATGTACACTCTAATGAAGATGGTTACAGACACATCTTAAATGTGGAATTTTGTAAAAGAGCATTCCAACGACGACTTTAAAGTATATTATGTCAACAGATGTAACCTTTAATGACCCATCAACATCCGTAAGGAAGAAGCGAGCAATTTTAAGCAGAGCTCCACATGGAGCCAATAACAGCAGATTCTGAAGATCTTTCATCTCACGCTTTGCGCCGCTGTGACTGACTGAAAGAATTTTCGCTTGGCTATGTGATGAAATATAAGCTTGTGGAGACATCTATTTCTGAACAGCTTTGTAACGGAGTACGAGAGAGGGAGGGGGAGGAGGAGGAGGAGGAGGAGGGGATGAGGGAGATAGCAAAGCAGAGAACTAATGGAGGGAACCTTTTGGTTGCACATAGAACATCAACGACTGCAGAGAATTATATTTGTGTCTCACCTCACCAAGCTGAGTCTATGAATGGAGGAATCATGAGAAGAACTATATATATATATATATATATATATATATATATATATATATATATATATATATATATATATATATATATATATATATATATATATATATATTAATCAACTGCTTCATACGGAGCACAACTCATCATCAGCGATGTTACGTCTTTCTGTGATTACACTATGATGAATGAATATTTGTTAATTTTGAGTTATCGTTTGAAAATGATCATTCAGACTCAAAGAATTTTCCAAGTCAAGAGACAAATAGCAGCTGTGAAGAGACAGAAAATATTGCAGATGTTGCCGTGACCATTTTATGGTTCACTCCAGAAAAGAAGAGATTGACAACTAACAAGTGATGCTTGTGCTTCTTCATTTCATTTTATATGCAACGCAAGGCTGCGGGGTAGCATCATTGGCTGGGGGTATGCCCGTGCTGCTGATATAGTGCCCTCTGTATGTTCGAGCAGGAATTTGTTCATGGTACCGCCAATAACTCACCTACTCCTTGCGAAGGACACCGTGGAATATCTTTAACGTCCACCAACTAATGCTGACAGATGGGAGGACCCCAGTTTAACTTCCATTCCAAGGGACGACACACACATTGATGCATTGCCCTGCCTGTGAAACACCGGGGTGACAGTTTATAGCTGATTGGAGATTCAAATCCAGGCGAGACAGCTTAGAAACAATTGTGGGTATACCTCCGGGCCACCCTGACAGCTCAATTGGTCAGTGTCCTGTGTTCTAGCTCTTCAACGTACCTTGACTTTGTATTTTAAAAAAATGCTTGCGCAATGCATATCTTATTAATTTCACCTGCTATGTATGACCCGCATACCTACTGGCTCGTAGCTCACACCTCGCGATCCCAGACATAGAGGTTTTTACTCCCCAAACAGAATCATATTCAGCTTGTAGCACATCGATTATGTTACATTTTAACTTGTAAGTCGTGCTGAGAGCTCCCTTGGAGCTCACGGGCTAGTTTGGGCATGTTGAGCCAAAAGAGCATAAATATGCCCAACAAAGCCTCAACGGTCACTCATAGATCCGTCATGAGCCATGTTTAAAACATCATCTTGACAATACACGAGCAATTAAGTTACATTAGTTGTTCAGGTCAGCATTTGGTTGTGGACATGCCAGACATGGGAATGTGTCATGGTATGTTTTCTCATGAGTGTTGCCGGCAGTGTTGTAGATGTCTGGAGGCATTGTGCTTAAATTCTAGTAAAAGCAGCATGACATGCATGTGGATACACAGAACATTAGATATACTTCTGGGAAGTATATCTAATGTTCTGTGTACTTCTGGGAAGTTCCAAAATATTTCACGTTTTTCTACTTCTAAGAACAAGGTAAGGCAAGGTATGGAACCTCCTCTTGATACAATTTGTATTCGATGCTTCAAATTGAAGGAAAACATTTATGGAAATAATGATACTAAAGTGGCTTTGAAATGAACTCAACTATCGTTATGAGTGATTTTCCTGTACATCATTAGTTGGAATGATGTGTATTATTTTCTTTGATAAATATAATTCATTAATTTTACAAATCTATGACTGGGCTTTGCAGCATAATTGTTACATGGCCAGCAGGTGGGAACAGGTGCAGATGATGAGAGAGAAGATGGGAGGGAGTTCAGTAACCTGCAGGTCCGAGGGATGGATTAGGTAGGGTCTAAGGAGGTTAAAAAAAAAAACAAGAAGAAAAAAAAAAAGATTGTGGATCCCTAACAACCCTAACCCTAATTTTGCATATCTTCTCCATATGGCTGGTTCAAACTCGGTGTTGCATGAGTCGGCCCACCAATTGGTGCACACGTTTGAACAGAAGCTCTGCGTGGAACATGGAAAGAGACCATTCAAGGGACATGCCAGCGACAGTTGGCACTTTCAGAGATGGAGCCGAAGAGAGGTGGGGAAAGTGGACATTGAGTTAGTGAGATTCAAGACCCAATCGCAAACATAAATAAATTAATTAATTGTGTTTTCCCGTAAAATGACTCACTGCACAGGGAATCCCTTTTAGAACTGCCAGAACTTTGGGAGTGTGGAAGAGTCTTTGCAAAGCGAAGTGGGATGCGGATGAATGCCCTCTGCGTCATAGAAATTCTCCCTCATGAAGAGGGTTACTTTATGCACATCATTTTGTAACCAAAATCCACAGGAATGCGCAGAATTCTTCCCGCAAGTGTGTAAAGGTCCTACAAATTTGAAGCCATAATGTAGCAAAAGACTTACTAATGCGAGTGGGAATGTGAACTTTAGGGAGGGTTGAGCAGTGTGGGAGTCACAGCAGTACAAATGAGATGAAGAGCTTCATGGGAGAGGATCACTTCCAGCATTTTGAGACAGTTCATCTGGAAGTTGCAGTCACTGCAGCACATATGCTCGGTCTCTGTATCAGTTTGAATGTGCCATTTCACGGTACTCTCAAGGCTTTCTCAGTTGGATCCACTCTGCTGACCTTTGCGCTTTGGCACCCTCGGGGCTTCTTCGCTGTCTCCAAGAGACCGTGCTGCCACTGCCATGGTTCATGGGCCTGGGAAGCCTTTGGGCTCTTCTATCCGAGCTCAGTCACCGATCAGAATAAATAACTGGATAGTGGATTGTCCAATAGAGGAAGGCCAAATTATGAAGAAATTTAGAGCCAGCCCAAAACAAGCATATAGAAAGCACGAAGACTTGATATTTTGACACATTGTTACGCTTGAAAGTGTCAGAGACACTAAATATATCTCTGGAAAGCCTCCATGATTCCCACACAATACCAACGAAGTTATTCTAGTGTTCACTAAGGTGGGATGAAAACGGGTGTAGTAGAGTAAGAATCCATCCATCCATTGGAACCATACTCTGTACAGAGCGTCGGTGCTGCCGAAGCAGTTTCCTTCGCTATTGGGCACAATCCTGGATGGGTCGCCACTCCGACACAGGATACTCGAATGACTCGGTCATCCCCAGCAAGCTGGTACTCATTTTGCCGACCTGAGAAGGATGGCAGGCTGAGTCAACCCCCTGGTGAAGTAATTCAGCGGGCAACGAGGCTTGAACTCAGGACCCTTGGATCCCAAGCCGCGCCCTAACCACTGAGCCAACACCAGGCTTAGAGTAATAATGGGTTTAATGCAAATGGACACAAATAAACTGTTACACTTAAAAAAAAATATCCATCGATAACAGTACAGCATGGTTGTTTCACATGGGAAAACATGATTAGGATGCTCAATTTAAGCCTCAGTGAAGTTGGTCAAATGTCAGCATGGTGAGATTTTACTTTAAAATGGTGTAAGATTACATACAGCCGAACGATGCCTATTCACTCACAAGAGTAATAAAACCTCAGGAATAAGGGCTATAAACTAGATATGTGCTTCGGCTCAGCCTCAACGTCTAACTATTCACTTCATCTATATGCTTAATCAATCCCGATAATGCTGAAGATAACAGCAAGATATATATTAGATTCTCTGCTAGTTTTTAACAAAGTAATTATTTTTACTTTGTGCTGGCAGGTAATTATGTACTAACTTTGTGCTAACACAGTAATTACCCAAGCCCGTTTTGGAGACTTACATTTCCGGTGCTGGCAGTCATCCTTCCGTCCGGAGCCTCGACTCAAAGAGGACTGAAGGCATTTCTTTCATATTCGGCACATGCATGTAATAACATTTGGGTATGAGGCAGGTCAAATGATTTTGGGAACATAGCCAAAAGTCATGGGACATACCATTTTATTTCCAATTTTGGAAAATTTTGTGATGGGTTCGGGGCATTGGGGGTCACGAGGGAAGTTCTCCGACGTGCTTTCTGGCCAACAAGCCAACAAACCATGGATAACGCGATGGCATGACGGGTTACTAAGCAACCACAGACACCATCTAAGGCATTTAATTTAGGTATGGTCCAGCGTCCAAATCACGCTTTACCTTCCTGGAAAATTAATCACCTCAAATAAGGACTGTGCTTCCCAACGCTCCACAGCTTTCAATAACCAGGGTTGGTGTCAAAGCCACCCAATGCTCACCTGTTTATACATTTATCGTTTTAAAAAGACTCGTCTAATAATTAATATTTTTAATAAAGCATTGCAGTGAAGTCTGATCCAAATAATTTTAAAGCAATATATGTATATGTATATTGTAATCAGTAACAAGAGCGCAAGTGAGCACAATATACGCCCGTACAAGAAGGTATATACAGAATTGTGCTACTACATGGAAAACAGCATCCTGGTTGCCATGGCAACCACTTTAGATGACGAACGTATGTCACGACACACCGTCTCCACAGTCTGTACCTATGTACCAAATATGAACCGCGAAAGTTGAAAACTTTGGAAGTTTGAGTGCGGACAGGAACGGATGGAAAACAGCATCCTGGTTGCCATGGCAACCACTTTAGATGACGAACGTATGTCATGACACACCGTCTCCACAGTCTGTACCTATGTACCAAATATGAACCGCGAAAGTTGAAAACTTTGGAAGTTTGAGTGCGGACAGGAACGGATGGAAAACAGCATCCTGGTTGCGATGGCAACCACTTTAGATGACAAACGTACATCGCGACACACCGTCTCCACTGTCTGTACCTATCAATCTATAATTCCAGTAATGTGTGTGTGTGTATGTGTGTGTGTGTGTGTGTGTGTGTGTGTGTGTGTGTGTGTGTGTGTGTGTGTGTGTGTCTGTAAGCGACCGCCATTTCTCGACGACCGCTGGTCCGATCTGATTGAAACTTGCCAGGAATATTGCTGGGGACCCACGGATGTGCCTTTTCGAGGTTTGATATTAATCGGATAAGCGGTTCCCAAGTTACGGCCATTTATCTGTTGACCAATGACAAGACACGGTGCTATGACATCACGAATAACGTCACAATTAATGTTTTGTTTTGTTTTTTCTTTTGCACGATTGACGTCACAATTCTTCTTCTTCTTCGTTTGGTATGACATCACAATCGACACTGGGGACCTTAGTATGTGCCTTTTCAAGGTTTGATATTAATCGGACAAACGGTTCCCAAGTTACAGCCATTTATCTGTCAACCAATGAGAAGACACGGTGCTATGATGTCACGAATGACATCACAATTAATGTTTTTTTTGTTTGTTTGTTTTTTTGCACGATTGACGGCACAATTCTTCTTCCTCTTCGTTTGGTATGACGTCACAATTGATGCTGGGGACAATTGACGCAGGGAAAAATGTGCCTTTTCAAGGTTTGATATCGTTCGTCATCCATTTCAGCTGTTTCCCAAGGTTTGAAAGCTGTTTTTTCCCAAGGTTTGAATTAATTGTTCAAATTATGAATTAATCCCAAGGTTTGGGGGGGAGGGCGAGAGAGAAGGGACGAGAGAGAGGGGGCATCACAATTTGAGAGAGGAGGGGGCGAGAGAGGGGGGCAGGAGAGGGGGTGTGAGAGGGGGTGTGAGAAGGGGGTGTGAGAGGGGGGTGAACGTGGGGGTGAGAGAGAGGAGCGAGAGAGAGAGAGAGAGGGGCGAGAGAGGAGGTAGGAGAGAGGAGGGGCGAGACTAGGGCGGAGAGAGAGGGGGCGTCACAATTCTTCTTCTTTTGATATGACGTCACGATTGAGCTGGGGACCTGAGTATGTTTCCCAGGTGTTTCCCAAGTTATGGCCATTTATGATACGGTTGGTCCGATCAAATTGAAATAATGCTCCAATCCAGTCGTCGTTTACGAGAGTGAAGGAACGAAGCTGCACCTACGGGCCCGCACTAGTGTACCAAATATGAAACGTGAAAGTTGAAAACTTTGGGAGTTAGAGTGCGGACAGGAACTGACGGACGGACGGACGGACGGACGGACGGACGGACAACAGGTATCACATTATACACCCCGAGATATATATATATATATATATATATATATATATATATATATATATATATATATATATATATATATATATATATATATATATATATATATATATATATATATATATATATATATATATCGGGCGTATAAAAAATAGTGTGGTAGATAAAAACATTAGAAAGGAAAAAATAACTTGCACCAAAAACTTTAACATTTTCACGCTGACGCTGACGCTCACACCGGAGTATCGCTATTGCTCTCTGTTCTTCGAACAGGCGAGCTAAAAATGGCTGAGCGATTCTGTGAGTGGAGCGTTGGTTAATGGAAGACCATAACGAGCAGTGCGGCTGAACTCCCTGTCACTAATCACACACTATGTCTAACCAATGAAAGGAGATGATCAGGTAGTTTGAAAAACGGTTTGTAATGTTGAACAAAAAGGTACAAATATACAAATTAAACAATGTCACAAAAGAAAGCTCATACCACTAGAACAGAAGCCCAGTCTTAGTCATTCACTTTGTCACCGGTTTTACAACATAGACAAGTCAGTTTTTTCAGGAAAATTAGATAAGAAAGGGTGATAGACAGAGGAGTGAAGCAGGTGAAGTCTGGTGTCGACCCTATCGTCACCTGTACGTGAGCCTCACCAGCCTTTTGGGCTTATCAACCTCGCAGCTTTTATACTTAATCAATGATCTTCATACAACTCTCGCCCCCTTAAATCATTGGTGATGCCTCCTGGTTGTGATTGGAGGGGTGGAAGACAATGTACCCATAGGGCATATGACACTTGTTGGGTCCAGAATATGCAGCAATAGTGAAACTCGATCTGGCGTCCTCACCAATTACAGTTAGTGGTGTATCATTAACCCATAAGGGTTCAAAGTCACTAAGTGGGTGTGGAACAGTGATGTGTTTCCATGACGAGCCCCGATAAGGGGGAAACTAGTCGGTAACTTCGCTTTTTATCTGCTTTGTAACAGCATTTGACCTGGCACTTTTGCACTGTGAGAGGCCCTCTGGAGCTACAGTCATGTCAAGATGAGGTTATTTAGACTTACATAAAACATTGAGAAGAGCGACGTTTAGAGCTGGAGCACCTGGGGGTGCAACACAACGATGTTGGGCCAAATAGACTCATTTCCTTCTTTGAGTTTTTATAGCGAACGTAGTGAGCTTCATACTCAAAGTGTGCACATGAGAGAATAGGTAACAACAACAACACAATACCCTGGCAATTTGGAATCCGTGTTGTTGGCTATGACCCTTTTGCTTCCGGTTTTTGTCATGGGGAATGATGCGTCTCGGGAGATAAAGGCATCGTCGGAGACATGAAAGACCCAAATATCAGACATGGTGTATATTTCCTCCACTGATTTTAATAACGATATCTCCCGCATCATCAAAAAATAATTTTTAATCGTGATTTACATTATTTGATCGCTGATCCCAAATCCAGGCTGAAGTAACCGGAAATTGCAGCATCGAATGTAAGAAGAATTATACGTTCGCTTCTAGGCTTTGCCTATTCCATATTAGAACTACTTACACTCAGTGCAGTCCTGTTGAGACTGTGGAACCTATGTATATTAATTTATATTCTGCATACGTAAAGTAAGTAATTAAATTATTTAAACATTTATGTATTTAATATACAGTTTGTGTATAGATACTGTAATTCATCATTTAAAACCTTATCACCTGTATGTGAGTATGTATGTATATATATATATATATATATATATATATATATATATATATATATATATATATATATATATATATATATATATATATATACATACATATATACATATATACATATATACATATATACATATATACATATATATATATATGTATATATGTATGTATATATATATATATATATATATATATATACATCCATTCCCATCAAAAATAACGGGTTGGAGTTATTTTATTCAATATATTCAAGGAGGCTGGAAGATATAGGGGAGAGTGGGGCAAGATGGTCCCTTTTTTGGTTTTGTCCGTTTTGCCGTCAGATGATTTGCCAGCCAAACACCATTCAATTGCCAATCGTTAGTCCATGTCTCGCCCCAAGTAACTGCCCAATTTCGAGAATATTAGAGATCATTGAATGTCTATAAAAGGCAATTCAAATTTTGTGGTCGAAATGCTCAACTCTCCCCACCCCTGGGGCAAGTCGATCATCACTATGGGGAAAGATGATCATGGTCCTAAGGAAACATGAGGACAGTCTAAATAAGCGATGTGTTAGAATTTTAATGAACGGAAAATAATTGTTCATATATATATATATATATATATATATATATATATATATATATATATATATATATATATATATATATATATCCATCCAGGATATCAACATAATATTTCCAAAACATTGTCCCATACACAACCGGATACGAACGTCCATTTTCATGTCATTTATATTTGTGTTCCAGTCTTAATGTCTAAATTCGCAACTCCCACTGACTGAGATCAATTTTGAATACCAGTTGCTTTGATTTTCTCTTGCTTCCCTTTAAAAATTTGGGTGGAGGTAGTTTTTTTTAACGATGTCGTCCTTGGAAAAAGTCCCACAATCTGTCTCGTCCACGATGAACGTAGGTCGATCGAAGTTCATATGAGAAGGTACTTTGCAGAGAAAGACTCCCTCATATCCATCATCGTCGATTGCCTCTACAGTCTACTGTAAGTATACTTTTAATGGACAGTATGCTCGGTGGGACTCTTACAGTTCCTCGAGATAGAAGATTGGATTTGTACAGATACTATGTACTATGTCTAGATACTATGTACAGAATTGATCGTGCTTTTTCCCCATCTATTTTTGTAATTACAAAGTCTCCTTCAATATCATTTTTGTCATCTGATCACCTGATCAACTTGCCCCACAAACAAGTGATCATCCTGCCCCACCGCTGTCATTTTTACAAAATTGTCCGGCATTCATAAATTACAGCAATGACATAGGCAAAACATACATGCAATATGGGCATATAAGCTACATATCTACCTATATACAGATACCATTCCTACTACACTTATTCAGAGATAATATGTACTCACCGATGATTCAAAAAATTTCTTTTTCAGGAGGAAAATGATGTTTTTCTGATAAAACGAATGCAGCATTTTTTCTCGTTATGCACCTTCCACAGTGGAATTGTAGTTAATCGATCTATCGTTGAGTGGCGCCACTGTCCAATGCGAGCTTTATTGGAGTCGTGAGAGGGGGGTGATCATCATGCCCCAGGGATCATCTTGCCCCACTCTCCCCTAATGTTTCGTAGCAAGAAAAGCATTCTTTTAGAACACAACATGTACAAATGTACCCCTATTTTCTTTCTCTTCTGGGATGTTTCATTTTGACGGTACAGCCACGTGAACGTGCCAACATCTGAAACCTCGGCCATGCATTGGGTGTACTTATATCTTCTATATTTATTAGACATCCTTAGGATGTAAATTAACACTCGTTTTACTCTGCGCATGTTGCACATCATGTGCAGTGAATTTCACCTCCCTGTACCTTGTATTTATTGTTATTTTTAAATGCTTCTGTACACCGCCCCTGAGGCCCGGTTGCAAGTCACCATCTACATTTCCAATAGAAGGGATGTAATTACACTTTTATGAAAAATGTTTTTTGTTTTTTAAAATTGAAAAATTAGACCATAGTGAATACAGTCATGTTTAAAGATTTGCCTTTAAACCCCTTCTTAAATCGTACTTATGAAAGGGGAAAGAAAAATGCACAAATACGCACTGTGCTTAGCGGGGTATGTTAACACATTGTAAGCAATAATGAACCGTGCTTCCCCATTGTATCGGGTTGCTCACCTTCATGTGATTTTTCATTTATTTATTTTCATATACGGATGCTTTCCGACGTTTCTGTGATGTTTCTGGTGTATCGGCTTCGATGTCCGTCGGCATGCAAAATTACCGTGCTTCCCCAGTGTCTCGTGTCACTCACCTGTATTAATATTTTTCTTTTTTTTCATATATTTATTTTAATTACCTCTGCCACCAAAGGTGGAAGGAGGTTCTGTTTTCACCCGTCTGCCTGTTTGTGTGCAGGATATCGCAAAAAGTTTTGGACGTATTTGGATGAAATTTGGTGGAGAGGTTGGGTGTGTGAAAAGGATGAACTGATTAGATTTTGGTGAATATCCAGATCCGGATCCGGCTACTAGAATTTTAAAGTGATTCGTCATCATTGAGAGGTCGGGCCAAAAACAATATATACGGTAGCGTGATATTTTAAAAATGTGTTGGGCCCGATATTTTCTCGTGGGTCAGGCATTGCATGGTGGAGGTATTCACTCTCCCAAGTGCCCTTCTAGTTTCTTTATATTTTCATTTTTAGATGCTTTATGATAGTTCTGTGATTTTTCTGGTGTCGGCTTCGATGTCCATCAGCACGCAAAATTTCAGCTTGCTACATCACCCAGAAGGCACTGAACTCTAATATCAAATATCAGTCAGTGAGTTCGTGGTTAGGATATATATATATTGGGTGGTCGCCAGACTACCCTTAGTCTCAGGTTTTTCATCTGTCTGTATGTCTGTCTGTTTGTTTGTATGTAATGGACAGCTCTGGAGGCCAGAGGAGTCAACCGATTTTGATGAAACTTGACTGGTAGGTTCATACCAGGATCTCGTTGTACGCCTTTGAGCACCGTTGCTATGGACGCCACCATTGCCATGCAACGGGACTTTGAAATTTTTGAAAAAAATCCGAAAAATATATATTTTTCAAAAATCAAAAATCAGCTTCCGCGCTTTTATGGGCACTATAATCAACCTCTGTCATAAATGCTCAGCCCGATCCGTCAAAAACTGTACGTCTAGTATGCAATTATATTACTATATGCTTTCACCCCAATGTTTGAGATGGGATTCCCTAGCGTAGGGTTAGGGAGTCAAACACAAATGATGAATGGACAGTTGATCGTCATGTTCCTTTATGGAAAATCGAATGGCAAAAATGCCATCTGATGTGTTCTCTTATCTACATATTTCAAATTCGCCTCAGTCTAGCGACCACCCATGTCGCCTACCGGCTTGTGTATGTCTTTGACCCGATTTTGATCTTTTTGAGGACGTATTTAAACGAATCCCACTCTTGGGGTATTTCAAAGTGCTGAGCAGAAGTGCATGACATTATATTTTGCCAGAAGAGATTAATGAAACGTGGCTAATACTTTCAGAATTAAAAACTGGTTTACTTGATACTTCTAGTATCTTGATACTTAATACTTCTTAATCTAAGTGTCCAAAATCTCCAAAATCAGACATCTCACATAAAACCTCAATACCTCCTTAAAAGATCAAGCAACCTGACTACAGAGGATGAAAGGATGAAATACAGAGGCTTAGCATGAAGCAATTATGAATGGTTGGAGCAAAAACTGGAATTGGACAAAGATAAGAGCATGAATCTCCAAATAGAATAAAACAAGGATGTAGACAAGTTGATCGGTTGCTCAACAATTGCTTCTTATCCAATGATACTGCTAATGGTAAATGTGAGACAGAGAGACAGACGCACAGAGAGAGGAAAGAAAAAGATATAAAGGTGAGAGGTCACAAACTTGTTTGTACTAAAACACTCTGAGGTCATCTATCTCGGCCTCTGAAGTGAGAATAATTTCCTGTTAGAACTGATTAGAGGTGTTTGAATCGCCTGTGTGGGGGGGGGGTGCTGGTTGGACGTGTACATACATCAGATGCAGCACAGGGAAACTGGGAGACATCCGTGTACTTTAGCACGACTTTCAAAGACATTTGTAGACAATGGAGAAATCAATACATTATATGGGATTTAAACTGTGGAGCTCAACATCATGAACCAGGTGAGCTGTTAACATGGGAACATCAAACAGATAAACCCCTTCTTGTTCTAGTTTTGTTTAAACTTGTCCATATTATGCAATAGAAAGCAATTTACATCCTCTCGATTGCACAAGCGATCACCTTATGCAATACATTTCAGCCACATTTTATGAATCATTCACACATTTGGTTGGCCTGTTTGATGTTGACATCTGAGCACGTGATGCTAGGATTCCACATTCATAGATTTCAGCATCCAAGTTCCCTTGCTCTTCCAAAACTGTTGCAAATGCCCTTTGGTCCGTTTAGATTTTATCCTATGCTGTTTAACTCTTGTCGATTCCTGTTAACACATTACTTGCTTCATTGATTCTTACATCGTTTGAACTTTGCCTTCATTCACAACTGCAGCAGTGAAGGAAGGCGTTTCACTGTGTGGCACCTTCAGCAGTCGTTTGCCATTTTTCTGCATGTCTCATGCGTATTCTCCATCACAATCAACTCCATCCTTCCATCCATCCATTGGGACCATATTCTGTGCAGAGCGCTGGTGCTGCCAAAGCAGTCTCCTTGGCTATTGGACACAATCCTGGATAGGTCGCCACTCTGACAGAGTATATCAGCATGCTGGCACTCATTTTTGCTGACCTCAGAAGGATGACAGGCAGAGTCAACCCCACCTGGTATTAATTCAACAGCCAAGTGAGATTTGAACTCAGGATCATAGGATCTCAATCCAATTGTCTCAAGCTCAAGCAAGAAGCTGATTGTTTTTGAGGTCAAAAGGTCAATTTGTCAATTCTCATCCCATTGACTTGAAATTTGAAGAGGAGTTGCATATTTGGTCATTGAATCCAACGACTAATTATTTTTAAGGTCCAATTTGTTTTATGGATTTTGCAAGTATCAAGCAATACAGGACATCTTTGTTGTTTGTTTGTCTGTTTGTGAGCAGGATGTCTCAAAAAGTTATGGAAGGATTCGGACGAATTGATTCCATAATTTTTGAAGTGATTCTTCACCATTGAGAGGTATGGCCAAACACGATAAACTGTATAGCATGATATTTCAAAAAGTTATGGATGGATTTCGACAAGACTTGGTAGATGAGTTGGGTAGGTGACAAGAACAAGTCGATTCGGTTTTGGTTAATTTTATTTGCCTGATCGAGGTATGTATGTATTAAAAATATCTCATGTCCAGTGACGATCTTATAGCAGTGCGGGTCCATATTCCATCTGCAATGGGCTGAACAAAATGCCTGCTATCCGAAGCCAAGGTCTCCAGCTGCAGATTGATCAATGCGCGAGAAAATTCCACATGGGAAGGCAGTTTAAATAGGAGATGCCTCGCAACATGAACCGTGAAAAAGAGTGAGAGACTATTTGGACGGAGATTAAGATTAATAGTGACATTGTGGTCGTGTGACAGATAGAGAGTGAGAATGACAGACAAAGACAGACGGACAGAGATACAGAGAAAGCCTCAAATCCGTACGCATGCACAACCATCTGCTTATGAGCTTACCCAATTCCATCTGGTAGGCCTCTGCATATTGAATTTGTTTGGGGGATTTCCGCATGCACGTACATTGTCCATTTCTCATACATCAATAACATCTCTTTGATTTGATGCTCCATTCATGCCCAAGTTATTATTATATTTTCTCATCACACATGTTATCCTTTCTAGTGTCATATTGAGACGATTCAAAGAAACCTCAAATTCTCAGATGATCCTCCCTTATTCACGTTTCATCGAGCTGATGCGATTCAAGCTTTCATCACCAAAGCGCAGTAAAAAAAAAAGTTTTCATGCTTAGAATAATAATAAAAAACGACATTGTTGAGAGCCAGCTTCCATTCCCACATGCATTGAATTAAACAGCTGGTATTTTGTCATTAATCATTATAATATATCATGGAGGAGTAAATGAAGTGTTACAACAATGAGTTTTCTCTTCATGAAAAAAACAACAACCCTGATTATCACATTTTCAAGATGTTATGCAGTGTCCAGGGCTCATGGAAGATGAAGATCTTGTCCATACATAAAGTAGATGTAATACAAGGACTTTATTGCCATGAATTCCTGGGTTGGTACGAGGCCTTCAATGCATCAACCCAGTGCATCCAATATTAACCTATCTCGGCATCATGAGCTACTTCCTCAAATGGTAACACCAAAAAAGCCAACTTTTATGTTTGGCTTGTTTCTTCAAAGTTGGAATTGAGGTGGGTGGGGAAGGGGGAAAGGGGAAAAGGGGGGGGGGGATGTGGGTCACATGACGAGTCAAGTGCTCTGATAATTAATCAAATTTTGTGGCAAAATGAAGATGCAAGTGAAATTATATGACATTGAACATGTGCAGAATCCATATATGATCTAGTGATGCATACATACAAGGACCAAAATAATATATATATATATATATATATATATATATATATATATATATATATATATATATATATATATATATATATATATATATATATATATATATATATATATCTGCATACGTACATCATACCAAAAGACAGTTACCATTAAACAATAGATGAATTTGCCATTTATTAATTTTTCCAGAATTCCTTGCAGATATACCTGGGAGAGGACTTTTGTCGAGATTTTTGTATTAATCAGAACTGGGCATTTTCAGGCAGTGCACGTCAGAAAAACGAGGTGTGATGATGTGAAAAAGTGGCTTGCACACATCTTAAGACATCCCAGATGGATTGCTTAGGTGACGAGTCCCGTTAAAGCCCAGATTCCACTGAAAGAACGCCAGGGATGGAGAATATAAAGACAGAAAGCGAGCCTTGTGAAAGGCATTATGACATACTGTTTCAAAGTTTGATGACCTTGAGACCCCCTCAGCGGAAACCTTAGAGGATCAGCTTGTGCCGACTCTAACAGGCCCATAATAGGCAGCAGTTGTTGAGCAATGGGAAAAGCGAGATATTGAGGGAATTCAGGCAAAACCACGGCTGACAGCTTGCATCAGCAAGGCCTTTCCACAGCATAGCCTCTGAGCTCAAACTTCACTTATATTCTTGGCACGGACCCTCGAGGGACATCTCACAAGAAGAGAGGACTTTGAACAACGTTATTTGAACTTCCATTGTGTCAGATAAGAACAAAAGGACAACAAAAAGAACAATACCGTTTATTTCTGTATTATCCATTACTTTTTGGAAACAGATAAATTATCTCGAGGAAGGTCAAATGTTTGTCGAACCAATAAATTAATTGTACAATTTCTTATGGATTATGTTTGTGGCTCCATCCATATAAGAAAGTTTACTTATCCCTTGTGAACTGAAAAAATTAAGATTAATACAAGACAATGTTCATTGGTCCTTTAACTCTTGAACCCAAAGACAAAACATATGTAAGATTAAATTCATGGCTGATTGTATTTAGGAAGCATTACTCAACCCTTCTTTACACATATGGTATATTTCATTAAATGAACAGAAATATATATATATATATATATATATATATATATATATATATATATATATAGACATACACGAATAAATGGCAGTGTGTGTGCGTGTCAGTCAGTGTGTGTATGTGTTTGTGTGTCTCCTCCATAACTCCAAAACCATGAGACCAAGTAGCCTGAAACTTTGCATGCATATGAAGAAAACTCCAAGGAAGTGCATGAGTGAAATTAGATGTTTAGGTTGATTTAAACACCACTTGTTAAGATAATTAATGGCCTTATTTAATTATATCCTCTATCAGGCGCATCCTTGATTACCGCTCTCGATGGGGTCTTAAGTCGTATCCTAGGTAACCTCGCTGGGGTCTGAAGCCGCCATGTTTTGTGGCATGCTCAACATTGCCTTGACTTGGAATAGGCCACAATGATTTCTTCATGATTAAGTTTTTTTTTTTCCACTTTCCTCACTCATATTATCGAATGCCTGTTCATCATTGCCACAAAATACTGGGTATATTACAATGCTTATAAACACCAAGAGACATTAGCGTTTGTTGCATTAATTCATTTCCATACATGTGATGAACGTCGGCATCTCTTAAACGAAGCAGAATCACAAAATTTAAGCTTCAGAATCGAACTTACAAGCGGTTCTGACTCCGGCAAGAGCGTTCATTGGTTCAATTCAGACATATTTGACATTTTGGGCAAGTCCGGGAGGTTCCCATCGTGTACAGCCTTTTTGGCTGCTGGTTGCATCATTGGTGAGGGGCATGGCCATGCCGCTGATTCAGTGGCCATATTACCAGTACACTGGTGCTCATTTCACCGACCTCGGAAGGATGACAGGCTGAGTCAACCCACTGGTGTTAATTCAGCGGCCAACAGCGCCAACAGGGGTATTTGGTCTTTTTCATGATTTCTGCATTGTTTAGTCCAAAATTACTGGTTAACACCTCACTTAGCAATGCGTACTTCTCTTTTTTTTGTACCCAAGTATGATATCTGGTCACACTGCTTTGTTTTCGATGTTCACGCTCGATGCGATCATTAGGTTGTACGTGAGTGGCACTTCCATGTTTTCACTGATTGCTTTTGGTTCATTTTCCCACAATTTTTCTGGAACCGGAATATCCAAGTTTTTGCAGATGTGCCAGCGGATTACTTTACAAACTCTGTTTTGACGTTGTGTGTACAGCTGCTCTGACATGGTTTTTTGTGTGTATTCGGTCATGAAGCATCACACACCATTAACGCCATCTCCACCCCTCACCTGTCATTTTGTTTTCTCTTCCTCCCTACCACCCCTCTATCTCAATATCCCCTCCTCGCTTGCCCCTCCTAATAAGATGCAGCACTCTCCTCCCCACACCTCTGTCGATCTCTCGCTGTCTCTGTCTGTCTGTCTGTCTCCCAATTATATAGTTACACAAAACATTCAAACAAGCAAGCACGCCACACAATAAGGCCAAACAGTATGCTACGAGCATCTCTAACATGCCCGTGCTGTGATCGCTTCCTGCCGACAATACACCATTCCTTTGGAGTTGGCACACCATACTCCGTTCAAATGTGCACACCATTTCCCAACCGCCACCTCACCCCAGACTTCACCGCAACTGCTTTCTACAACCCGGAAAAATACCCCCTTGACAACTCATGCTTACACACAACTTTTATCCACTATTTCACTACAAGCACCATGTGGCACTTAGCCTACACCTTGGGTGCCATGTGACAATCAACCACTCGCTGCAGATGCTGCATTGCCACCACCTCTCACTAGGAATATAACCACAAGTGACCCCTGATCTATGACCACTTTAACTGCCCCATGGTCATCAAATCTGCAGCGAAACCTCACATGGCCTGCAACGAACATGGGACAAGTTGTTTGAGAAAATAACCTGAGGCCCACACATGTACTGTGGCTCGTGCAAGTTTCTAGCCCAGGAGCCTGATGGGGCATTGCTATGGCCGCAGTGGCCCAATAGAGGAGTGTGATTTGGCCAACAGCATGCCGTTATCTGGTGCTCAGCCGCTCCATTCACCTGGACTCATAAAAAGGGGAGAGCGGAGCCTCTTGAAGCTTCTTCTTCTCTTGACCCACTTCACTTTGCCCTCAGCTCTTTTCCGCTAGTCAGCCTGCTAGTCTGCTCACCTGCATGGGTCCACCCTGTTCACCCTGCCACTGTCGCTGCTGCTGCTGCTAGATTTATGTTCAGGGCTGTCAGTGCTGCTGCTGAAGGAATGTGGAGCCGGAGGGGATCTGCAAGCGGGCAATCCGCGAGCTGGTCAGTGCAGAGTGCAAGGCGCTGCAAGCCCCCATAACCAAGCGGGGAGGGGGCATCGCACACTGCTGCCACGAGGAGGGTCCACTCAGTTTCAGCGATCCACAATAGATACACACATTTACATTTGCAGAAATTTATGTGGAAAGGTTTGGAACTTTCTCCTTATGCATCTTTTTCTATTTTTTTTCTTTTCATCTATCTCATCTACTGTTGCTGCATAAAAGAGCCTCAACATGGGCATAGCCCGATTGTTCTTTTACAGGCCAAACCAAAGGAGCGAATGTTCTGACTCACATTCACACTTTCTTCTACAATGTTTGTTTCTTCCCCTCCACTGCCAAACTCTGGAACTCTTTACCTTCTCACATCTTCCCAAACACTTATGACCTTCTCCTTTTCAAAACGCAGAATTTTTTACTTCTTCAAAAATTCTTAGACTATTCCCTCTTTCCTTACTTTTCTGTCAATGCAGTACTTTTATTTAAGGCTTGGCCTCGATGAGGACTATTTAGACCATGACTGAAGCCTTGAACATTAAAAAATAAAAAATAAATTAAAAAAATCCCATTCACTGTGCCACCAACCTTTCCTCACCTTCTGGTGTATATAGATGTGCTATTTAGAAATTCTTCCAGCTCATCTTCATGTTTTCCTTCATTGGTCCAGCATGTCCCACACCAAAACTTAGTCAGGACATTATTCCCCAAAGATTCACTTCATAGCCAATACAAACTTGGCAGTTCTGCTCGGCTGCACCTGTTCCGGTAAGTAATCTGGTCAACACAAGTACATATCGAGGGCGAGTTCCCCAGTAAGGAGATCACGTGACCATTTGGTAAACGATTTATTAGATGGAGGACCCTAAGTCACTTGGTCAAGTTATTTGAGTTTGTGGTCAATTAGCGACCCGCCGCATCATGAAGTTACTCAGGTGCAACGGCCTGTGATTCCCATGAGACCAGCGAGTAACCCGAGGCAGTCCATCCCTTGTGGTCTCCCCGTGACCATATATATATATATATATATATATATATATATATATATATATATATATATATATATATATATATATATATATATATATATATATATATATATATATATATATATATATATATATATATATATATATATATATATATAGATATATATCTGTGTAACCACTGACTCACTGACTGATATTAAAGATCAGTACCTTGCGGGTGATGTAGAAAGCTGAAATTTTGCGTGTCGATGGACATCAAAACCGATACACCAGAAGAAATCACAGCATCATCGGACAACGTCCTTAAATGAAATAAAAATAAATAAATAAAAAGAAAAAAACATAATGAAAAAAATGCAAGTCACTGACCTGAGACAATGGGGAAGCATGGTAATTTTTGAAGCCGACGCAGGAGGAAAAATCATAGAACCGTCAGAAAGCATCCGAAAATGAAAATTGAAATTAATGAAAAATAAATAAATAATCAAATGAAGGTGAGTGACACACAATGTGTAATAAGTGCACCCCGATTATATATATATATATATATATATATATATATATATATATATATATATATATATATATATATATATATATATATACACGTCCAAGCAAATCACTTTGCTTGCCATATAAACAAGAGGGGAGGGATGAAAGGGGTGGTGAAATAGGGCAGCTCAGGAGGCAACTTTTCTGCCTTGGGATGGTCCGTTTGTGTATTTTTAAATGTACGTCCGTTGTGGTGGTTATTGTCTTGTATAATCTTTTCTACACTTTTTCGAATTGAGTTTTGCTTCTGTTTGAGTTTTGGCGGGGCAGCGGAAGGAAGCTACTGGGGGCAATGAGGGAGACGAGTGAAAGGAAGCTGCTTGCCACCATTTGGAGGGCCTGGTTATCGTGTTCATGTGGTGTTTTGCGTTGCATTTTGGAATACAGCATTGAAACGATAGTCTCTTTTCCTTTCATATTAACAAATGGTTTTTTGAGCCGGATGCTTAATTATGAGAACCAAGATTGATTTATCGCTTTAATGAGCATCTGTATTTGATCTTTATCGATTGTCATATTTTCCCTGGACGGACAAGGGTTATATTTAAGTCATTTTACTTTAGTCCACCATGTCTAAGTGCGAGTCATCATGTGAATGCTGCCTCCCCTGCTACCTGTTTGAGTACCAGTTGAGTGGTACCGGTGGTTCAATGACTGGAAAAGCCACTTAGTCCAAGAGCATTAGGTCAAAATAGGCCCTAACCTGGACATTTTTGGTAACAAGCTGATTTTTTCAGGATAGGTCCAGGAATATGTCTAGAATAACATACTAAAAGTCCTCATAAATCCTCCTTGAGCGTTTTCCGCAATCCAAGATGGCGTCCAAAATGGCCGCCTCTTCTGTTTTTCTCATAACTTTGCAAGCAGGTTTCCCCAAAACACACTTTAAATGTCTAAATATATGTTTTGAAGTATAAGGAACTCGATAGAATACATTTTAAGAGATGTTGAAGCACGCAAGTACCAATAAAACTGTTTGAGCTCTTCCAAAAATCCAAAATGGTGTCCAAAATGGCCGTCATTAACAATTTTATCTCAAAATTGTTTAAATATTTATCATCAATTAATTAACTGTGATATTTCATCCTGAAAATATTCAACAAACATTTCAATTATAAATGTGGTTGCTGTGCATACAGTATTCAAATCAATTTGAATGTTAAAGTCTAGAAGTGTGCCCTTAATCGCTTATGACATTACGAGGGAAACATTGTTCCATCAGTTTGATGCTAAACAGACAGGGCGACATAAATTTGCCATATGGTCCATTTTCGTCACCTAAAGCTCGGAAATTGAAAACTTGGTGCTAACCTTTTTTTACCAACAAGATGCAGTTGATGTCTACCATGAGGTGAGTTCTATTTGAAACATTCCGTTATCATTAAGGAAGTAAAACTATTATTTTTGGTACCCAGACTAAATGCATGATCAAAATTTGTGTCTTCATGCATGTACTACACAGTACTGTGTAATATCACTTGACAGGGAATTTCTGTGGAGTAGTCTATCGTTACACCTAAAACATTGTATTGAATCATTTTATTTGTTTCATGCAGATGAAAAGAATTATAGTATGATAGAAATCAGAGAGTGTATGACACTCCTTCCTATTGGTACATGTATGCTGTATTTGTATAAAAGGTTCCTTTTTTGTGTGTGTCATGTCATTCCTATATTGTGATATGCTAGTATACATTCATTACTAATAATAGCAGACATTTTAAAGTGCCTTTTCCATTGGATACAAAGTGCTATGAGATGTCATCCCTGGTTGTCATAGGAGATAAAATATATTACCAGGCTGCGACAGTACAAGTGCAGTGCACATCTAGGGATAACAAAATAAGTTAGTCTTCAAGTCACATATTACATGGCAGTGAATTTCTGTGGAGTAGCCACTATCATCATCATTTTCCTCTCGGGTTTCCTTGCGAGATTTTCTCTGCCCAATACAATTCCTACCAGACATTCTGGCACCCCACAATGAGTTGATTCATCCGTAATTTAACTTCACAGGTATCAATATGTAAACATGCTATAGAGTACTGTGATTGTGATGTGTTATAGAAATTGCAGAATCATGTGATGGCAATCATGTGATGGTATTGGCACTTGTGTGCTTCTACATCTCTTATAATGTATTCTATTGAGTTCCTTGTACTTCAAAACATATATTTAGACATCTAAAGTGCGTTTTGGGGAAACCTACTTGCAAAGTTAAGAGAAAAACATGAAATAGCGGCCATTTTGGACGCCATCTTGGATTGCGGAAAACGCTCAAGGAGGATTCATGAGGACTTTTAGTATGTTATTTCATACACATTCCTGGACCTTTCCTGAAAAAATCAGCTTGTTACCAAAAATGTCCAGGTCAAACCCTAATGCTCTTGGACTAACTAGAATTACGCGCTTGATGAGGGAACACACTACTGAAGAATGTTATCACCCGCAACAACAAAGCTATAAAGATCACCGGAGAACGTGGTAGTCGTACCACCTTGAGAAATGTTGCTGCCCGGATTAATGAGTCGATGGCGAGGCTTCACAAGGTAACCACTGAGCTTTTGGACCTCATTGGAGTGATGAGAAAACAGAAGCTGAGGAGTGGTTAGATGAGATCAAGGCCACTGTGGAAGATATTATGGACACCATAATGGACTACCTCGACTTGCCAGTGGAAGAGCCACCATCACTGATTATTGAGTCAACCCATAAATCGGAGGCATTTCTGCTGAAGTCCGAAGGCATGTTCGCTGAACAGCACAACATCCCAATACAACTATGACAGAACTCAGCATGGAGGACGTGCAAAGTGAGGATGGTATTGATAGTGGTGGCTGCCATGCATCCAAGTCTAAACATGTGGAGATCCATGCCAAGGTCACTGTCCGAGTCAAACAGGAGAAACTGCATTACATTGAAAAGTGTCACCTTTGAGAGTTCGAGCATCTTCTCCTATTGCAGAAGCAAGAAGATGAGGCAGAAAGACTGGCACTGGAGGCACAGTTATGCGATAACTATGAGACAAGCAAATCATCCAAGAAGACAGTCTGAGAAACTGCAGTTGGATGACTGTCACTGCAATCAAGTTGACAACAGGCAGAGCAATTTGGCCCCATCACACATTGGATCCTGCATCTCCATTGTGAAAGATTCTGCAGTCAATATGGTCAGTGATGGACAACCAAGGATCATTATCCTGTTATAAGATGATGGTGCTGAAGAGCAAGCACCCTGTCCGGTCAAGCTCTGAAGTTAGTAGAACGATTAGGACACAACCAAGAAGCTAAGAGAGGAACAGACAACAGCTAAGTAGCAGAATCGGAGCAACTCACATGTCATGATTGGTATATCAGGGGGGATCCCAAGCCTGTGCCTGAGAGGTGGTCAGCTAAGCCCAAAACTCTACCAACTGCAACAACTGATCCAAGCTGTCAGGAATGTTACCCACTCAAAAATGTAAGCAATGGTTAGCAGCCTGTGTTGATCAGAGATGGCAGATCACAAAAGATAACGGCCTTTGTTACAGGTCCCTGCAAACCGGTCATGGTGGGCATTATTGCCCCCAAGCAAGCAGATGTAACATCAACAACTGTACCAAAACCCATTATCATCATCTTCATACCCCATCTCCAGAGCTGGCAGAACTGACAAAAACTGGGACCACCAACAACTCATTTGGTGTATCTGAGACTGACGAAGTTGTCTTTAGCAGTGTTGTACTCCAGACGCTCACTGTTTACATTATCGGTGATGGAGGCAAGAGGATAATGATCAACACCTTTCCAGATGATGGGTCTGATTCAACATACATCTGAAATGATGTTGCCAATGCCTTAGGGCGAGAGAAGAAAAACACTGAGCTTACTGTGTCCACTCTAGTCAATCACAACACCAAGGTGCACAGTGCATTTGTCTCCCTGACCATCGAAAGTCTGGGCGGGCAGCTCAGGCATACTATAGGAGCGAGAACACTCGAAGCAATGTGTCAGGACCTACCCATCCCAGATTGGAGATGTCATAAAGGCAGGTGGCCACACATACGAGGGAAAAGCTTTCCAAAGGCCCCAGGCCATAATACTGTTGACCTCCTATATTGAACAGATCATCCTGAGCTCTCATTCGCCCCAAAAGAATGTATTGGTAATGCAGGGGAACCAGTTGCCAGAAGAACCCCCAAAGGCTTAGACTGCATCGGCCGTCTGGAGGGAGTTGCAACATTGAAAAACTCTTCCGACACCAGAACGTATTATGTTCAAGAATCACATGAGGGTCAATTGGACAAGCAACTGAGACAGATGTGAAACATCGATGTTATGGGCACTACGGATATTGAGACATTCACCCCAGAATAACGAATTGTGATGACCAAAACAGCAACCTCCTGGAAGTATCGTGACAACCACTACGATGTGTCAATTCCATGGAAGGAGACAGTGACTGACCTTCCAAACAACCGGTTGGAGACAGAGCAAAGACTTGTCACCTTGAAGAGGAGCCTGCTAAAACAATTAAGTATGGCTGACTGTTATAAACACATGATGACTGCCAACATAGAGAAAGGGTACATCAAGAAACTTACCACTGAGAAATCAGAGGAAGGACCCTGTTCCAATACAATCCAATTCATTGGGACCATACTCTGTGCAGAGCATTGGTGCTGCCTCAGCAGTCTCCTGGCCTATTGGGCACAATCCTGGGCAGGTCGCCACTCTGACATAAGGACCCTGTTAGTTGTTGGTATCTGCCCCACTTTCCAGTGATTAGGGAGGAGAAAGCTACCACAAAGATCTGCATCATCTTCAATTTCACGACCAACTGTGGAGGTCACTCCTTGAATGATGCCATGTTACCTGGTCCAAAGCTGCAACAAGATTTCTTGGGCATTTTACTTCTTTTTCGCCGGAGAGCCATCGCCGACATAAAAGAGATGTTTTCACAGATTGCATTAGCAGAGAAGGATTGCCCATTTCATCATATCCTTTGGAGAGGTCTAGACACATCAAAACCAATCAACACCTACGAGGCTGCCCAGCTAACATTTGGTAACTGAGCATCCCCTTACCTGGCCCAGTATGTGATTTGTATGTACGCTGAAAATAATAGGGAGGATTTCCCATGAGCAATGACAAACTGCCTGCAGATTGTACACATGGATGACATCATGGATTCGTGGGTTATTGAGGAACTCGCCATCAAGGTACAACAAGAACTGACTGAACTCCTCGGTGGATTTCAAATCCACCGTTGTTGCAATAACAAAGTAGTCATGCCAGCAGAAATCCCAGAAGAAAGCCGTGTCATTGGAGTGAAGACAGAGGTGTCAAAATTCTGCTGCGAGAGGGAGGGAACCTGGCCGATTCAATGTAGTGTGCCTTAGCACACATCCACCAAGGCGGCAAAGGAAGAGATCTCCCCAGCCCAGATACAGTGCGCATATTCATCACTCATACACAGGAATGAATTTCTGGTGGACCCCAACAAGTTTTCATTGTGGACGGCATGGGTATTGTACGACAGCATGGGTGTTGTGTTTTGTGGCTAGACCGAACGCTATAAATGTTCGACGGGAAACCAAGACTGAATGGCCGTGAATGGCTAATCTGTGAATAGCTAAGCAAATGTGGTAGCCGAGATTCATGCTGCCGAGAGCTTCTTGATGAGGTGGGTTCAATCAGAACAATTTTCAGAGATTTTAGCAGTCTTGAGGGCTGGAGCGAAAGCTAAATACGGACCGTTGAGGGGACTGTCACCATCCATTGACCCAGACAGACTATTGTGAGTTTGAGGGTACTTACAGAACTTTCAACGACCTTATGATGCTCGGCACCTAGCGCTTCTGTCCAGTTGACAACATATCACCTCACTTATCATTCGTCATGTACATTACATTGGCCATCACATGCTAGGGGTAAATGGCATATTAGCTGAGCTTAGACAACGCTTCTGGGTCCTTCACGGATGGGAGGAGGTGAAATGTTGGGAGCAAGAATGTAATTTCTGCAAGCACCATGGGTGGTGGGTAAGTGAGCAGATTATGGCTGCCTTGCCTCATTCTGGAATGACAGTTCCGATGAGAGCATTTGCTAGATGTGGGTTAGACTACGCTGGGTTTTTTTTGTTCCGAAGTTGACCGATCGCATATCTGCAAAGCAGTATTTATGCCTCATCACCTGCACCACGGCATGTGCGGTCCATCTCGAGATTGCCTATCCTTGGACACTGAAAGCTTCCTCAAAGCCTTCTCCAGAATGGTGGTGAGATGTGGGAAGACGAGAGAAAGTTATGTCAGACAACAGAACAAATTTTGGGGTCGTGAACCAGGAGTTGCGGGAGCTGGTTGAAGCGGTGGACAAAAGTAAGGTAGTGGATGAGGCGGCCAATCGAGGGATTCAATAAAAATAGCAGAGGATGCAAGACCAGAGAAGAGGCAGTGGAAGACGGAGAGAACACCGACCTGTTCGCAATGGTGAAATGACAATCCCATATACTCAGCTTCATTGCAGGAGATTCCAATAATCTTAAAGGCCTTCTTTTCCGCAGTGTCAAGCCGAGCAAGAATTGAGGCAGGGGAGCCAACCCAGAGGGGAGAACAGTACTCCATCAAGCTGCAGATGAAGGCTTTGTAGGTGGATAGGAGTTCAGGTGTGCCAAGAAACCACTTTGTAAGATGGAGAATGCCCAGTTGGCAGCTGGCTTTTGAGGCCATCTTTGAAATGGAGTTTGACCAAGAAAGATCATGGCTGATAGTGTGACCCAGGAGTTTGAATGAGTGAACTTCATCAAGAGGATTGTTAATAAAGTAGATGGGAGGTTTGCCAGACGGTCCTTTTGGAGAGAGATGGTGAGATTGTGAGATTTGTCGGGATTGAAAGACGTATTCAAAGTGTTTGACCAGCTTGTGATTTTTTTAAGGCTTGAAGAGGGGAAGAGGCTGCATCCTACCTGACTGAGGGATGAGGGATGTCATGGCAGAGGGTGATGTCATCAGCAAATAGATAGGGACGATTTTCCAGAGTCAGAGAGATCATTTATGAAGATCAGGAATATGACTGGGCCCAAAACACTGCCTTGGAACACTCCAGTCTTGACAGGGAGAGGAGATGAAAGGAAAAGCCTTCTTCCAATTATGAGCAGAGTATTTGAATGCCTTTTCAATGAGCAGCTCATGGCTTTCCTGGAAGACCACAATCCCTCTCTAACCATGACACCACTATATTGACGACAGTGGATTGATGGCAGTAGCTTCAAAACATACACTTTCGAAGGTATGTTATGCAATAAAATCATAAATAACGGTTTTTGATGAAAAGGAAATGTTTTAATGAAAAGCAAAGTTGAAATAAATTTTAGAGATTGTTTGTTGAAGCTTGGATGAATGACCTGGTGGGTGAAATGGGTTCATCAATGAAGGCAAAAGTGCTTGGAGACCTGAAGAAGTCTGTGTTTTCTTTTCTACTTCTGGGTGGCCATAAGCAAGTCAAGGTATAAGTTATCCACAACAATATGTCGTGGTGTAGGCCATCTTCATATCCTAAATTTGAGCTTCATGCATAGTCTTCGTCTTGCTTCCATGTCCCTCTTCACGCAGCTTTTTCTTTAGTTCTTTCTCTTATTGCTTTACAAAGTCATGCACCACAGAAATACCAGCACCGATTTATTTGGATAATTTGTGCAATCTCTTGTCTTTTCTATTGCCTTCACAGGCACAGACATTATCTTGGATCATCATCACCACATGCTTATGGTTTTTGAGGCAATTTCTTTCAACGTGATGAGATAGAATGGTCGCTACAAAGCATGCACAGCCACTTCCAACAGAGAGAATGAAGTTGGACATCCACTTCCAACAGAGAGGCAATCCCAGAATAAGGTTGGGAAGGGTTGAATCTCAGACAATGCGAGGGGTGACATCCAGGCAATGGACGGGTGGGAAATAGTGGGCCCATCACAGCCATTCTGCCACTCTGCGCATACCCGCTATGGAAAATTTGAAATTGTAAGTGCTCCACAAAAGTGTTCGAATTTGGGAATTCTGGATATGAGGGTATTCAGACGTTCGTGTCATTACACCGTTGAGATTGAGCATCACTGCGTAGCATTTTGCTACTCTCAGCACATGCATGCTACACTTCATTACTGGTAGCATGGCGGAGATTCAGAAGGTGATCTTATTTGCTTGTAAACATTGTGAAGGTGCATCAAATAAAAGTACGCCTGGCGTTGGCTTCATGGTTAGGCTGGTGGGCTTGGGATCCTAAGGTCCTGAGTTCATAATCATGATTTCCATTGAATTAATACCAGGAAGGGTGGACTTAGCCTGTTATCCTTCTGAGGTTGGCAAAATGAGTACCAGTTTGCTGGAATGATTGAGCCATGAGTATAATGAGTATCCTGTGTTAGAGTGGCAACTTGTCCAGGATTGTGCCCAATAGCCCAGGAGACTGCTTTGGCAGCAGAGATGCTCTGTACAGAGTATGGTCCCAATGGATGGATGGATATGAGAGCATCCACTGTCAAAAAAAAAAGCATATGTATATACAGGGTGTAACAAAACTAAGCAAACAATTTTAAGCATTATGCTTGACTGAGGAGCTTTAATAAGGGTGAAACGTTTTCTGTCCCATCCATTCAGGAGAAGGTATCGCCTGGAAGGTTCATGCTGACTGTTTTCTGGGAGAGGTAAAAGGCCATCATGTCTGACTACCGTCCAATAAGTGACACTACCAATGGGAAGACCCATGATGTTGAATTGCAGCGGTCATAAAAAGCAATCATGAAGCAAGAAAGTTGAGTCGGGGAGTGCTGCTCCTCCAGGATAACACATCACCCCACATGGGCCAGGTTTCAGTGAGCGCAACGACCAACTATGGCTTTGAGTTGTTTCCCACCAATTTTAGCATGCTCAGAATTTTACCTGTTCGCCAAATTGAAGGAAGAGCTTCATGGGAAGTTTTTTTTTAGATGACGATGAAGATGAAGATGAAGAGATCACAGCAGTTGAGGAACTCGAGGGGCATTGTGTTGAAAAAGAAATAAACATTTGAAAGCAAATAATTATGTTTTCTCTGGAATGCTAGAAACATTTTGAATGCCCTTCATAAATATACAGGATAAATGAATCATATATTATTAAAGTCATGGTTCCATCGAAGTGGAAAGATGCATGCTTGTATCACTTCCATTTGATTTATCACGACAAAATGTTGAGGTTAAAATACTAGGCCAGGATTTGTGAGACGAGCAATGACAGTTATGATAGCAACCAAAGCCAGAAGTGTCAGGTAGGTTGGATGGTCGAGGCATCCTTTTCCTGTAGTCCGTAGATACAGTGGGTTTGCACATCTCATGATGGTGGAGCTCGATTACCACCTGGCGGGCAATTCTGGGACTACTATTTCCCTGGAAATAGATACTTCACCAAATGAAATCACTGCTAACCAGATTGGTACATGATCGTTATGAAAACATGGGAGTATGCTCAATGGATCTGAGCAAATGCTGACTTAAAACAACCAACTTACCATTTCCAATTTAATCTATCATGACAAGCAAACAGAAGGGACACTGCAGATTTGGTGGTCGGGGATGGGATTATTGGGGGAGGGGGATGATGACATGGAATAAACGACGGACCAAATTATTCCATGATCGGTGATCTGCATGATTGAGGCCAAACGTATATTATGAAGCACAACCTAAGCCGCTTCAAAGATTACAGCATAAGCTGCTTTTAACGGGCAGGCATTATGGGATGGGATTAGGGTTCTGTCATCTGACCAGCCAAAGCATCGCCCTAATCCGTAGCCTTGTGTCTGCTCGCTTTACGTTACAGCTCCAAAATTCCCTCCACCCCATCCTTCACTTCGTTGTCTCCAACAAAGACAACCATACCCTCCCCTTTCATCTGCCATGTGGTCAGAAAAGAGAGAGAGGGGGGTACGGTGTGGGTGGGGGGGGCAGAGGGGGATCGTGAGAAAAAAAAACAAAGCTCCCTTTCTGCCTCCTGGGAGTCTGAGAGAGGGAGAGCTGGGTAAAAGCCAACTCATTTTACCATCTCCTCCAAAACCCTAACTTTACTTTCACATGTCCACGTCATCTGTGAATCAGAATATTGGGTTCAGGGACCGGTTAATTAAAGATTGAACCGATATATGTAAGCCTACTGTTTGCTTGTTTTTGTAAGAAATGTCCTATCAGACCATCTGTGAAAAGTAACTTGTCGGTGAGAGGGTTGGTACTGGAGAGGGAAAGCACCACAAGTCAAACAATTTGACTCGGGTACAGCTCAAGTCCAGACCTTTTGATCACTGATGGTCTTTATCCGGGTCTGTGAGGGGCATTGTGCACCAGGAGTTAATTAATACCAGGAGAGAAAGAAAAAGGAGGTGCGTTGGGAGTAATGAAGAGGAAAAGGGGGTGTGGGGTTAACACGTGACTCCAGTAGTCAGTGAGGCCTTTGTCTAAAGCTTCTCATCTTCACCTAATGATGTGTATTTGGTGTGTGTGTGTGTGTGTGTGTGTGTGTGTGTGTGTGTGTGTGTGTGTGTGTGTGTGTGTGTGTGTGTGTCCCCACCATAACTCCAAAACTATAAAACCTAGCACCCTGAAACTTTAAATGCATACTCAGGGAACTCCAAGGAAGTGCAAGAGTGAAATTTGGGTGTTTTGGTTAATTAAAACACCCCTTTTGAAGATAATTAACGGCCTTATTTAATTATATACCAATCAAGTGATCCTCGGCCACCTCGCTCTTTGGGGTCTTAAAGTGTATCCCAGGAAACCTCGCTGGGGTCTGAAGCCACCATGTTTTCTGGCCTGCTCAACTCTGCCTTGACTTGGTACAGGCCGCAACGATTTCTTCACGATAAAGTTTTTTTTTCCACTTTCTTCACTCATATTATCGAATTCCTGTTCATCATAGCTATGAATCGCAGTATACATCACTTTTGTAAGTTCAATAATTTTCAACTTAGGAGCTTGGAATTATTTCATGCATTATATAATACTGTTGCAGGCCGGAGGTCGATGGCGAGAACAACCACTTGGTGGGGAAAATTTGCGTCGTCTCCCACCAAACTCCCCAGAATTGTAGGCCGTTGCTTGCATAACTCCACGAGTCGGCGATTCGTTTAACCGACTGTGGTCGCCAATATTTCAACCGCATAGCGTAGGGTCTATTTGTATATAACCAATTTACTTAATTAACTACACGATTTTGACTACCGGGGAAACCACGCCCTCGGCACGTCTTCATCGAACCGAGTCACTCTACCGCAATCGGTAGAGTTCCAACTACCGAACTACCAACTCCGGTTTGGGTGCAGCTGAGCGGAGACTGCCAAAGTCGTGCCTGCTGGAATGAATGGATTATCAGGGATAAAACCCCACCTAAACTCAGATCCGAACCATGTTGGACCAATTCAAGAAAGCACGGAAATGAACTGGGGACTTTTCTAACAAGTTTTACTTACAGTAAAAGACAAAGGCAAGACCTAACGCGAATATGCAAACAGTATTTACAATGTTCCAAAAACACTTATTCAGTTCTACTTACCAGACGGGCTCACAGGAAGACACACACACAAATGAAAAGAAACCCAGAGATCTTTATTGGACCCCTGACCCCCAGAACTCTGACCGCCAGAGACAAGCTGGGGGTCAGAGTTTGGATGGGTACCTGGCCGTCGGAGAAAGGGGGTACTCCGTGCTGTGGCACCTGACAATGGTTGCTGGTTTGGTCCCCAGTTGCACGTGTGGGACTCGAGGTTCGTGGCGGAGCTTGGGTGGTGAATGGCCGGGGTCCACAGAGGGGGGTCAGGGTCGTTCTTTCCTTCCTTGTAGAGTGTCAGCAGAGACACGTTCGCCACCTCGACGACCTTCTGCTGAACCCTCGTGACAGCAAAAACCCAACAAAACCAACTCTCAGAGAGTGCTCGGGGATTTATGGACCTCCCTCAGTGGGGAGGGGCCTTGGTGAACACACCTCGCCGTCCGCCTTTGATTGGACAGGGTCCCACGGCATACCTTTCCGGGGCAGGATTTCGGCCTTGTTTGGAGAAAGCCGACCCTCCCCTCCACGCGTGTTTGAGAAAGGTCGTGGTGGAAAAACTGCCTCGAACATCCTCGGGAATCCGTCTCAGGCAAAGGTGCGATGTGGCCCGCGAACCGAGGGCTGCAAGCGCGATGGTACCATGGATCGTAATGGGCCGAGGGGTCATGCAGATGGGATGATTGTTAGATGGCTTGTTAGATGTAATAACCTAACTAAAAGAAATCGCAACACACGCCTTTGATTCTCCCACGAGACAAAGGGAAGGGGATCTGACTACACACATACTTAACGACAGAACTGACTTTTGGGACATCTGTATGTTGAATGCTTATGGTTTCCAGATCCGTAACAATATGATTTTCCACGATCTACTCTCATGGACTAATTAAAGTATATCATCAAAATATTATTTTGGTTTTGAGGATCAGCTATCGTTCGGACTAAATCAGTGTTGAAATCTGGAGTGAAATCTGATAATTTAAAGAAATAACGAGTCATAACTAAGCTGATATATTGATTTACTTTAAGCAAGCAAGGCTATGTTCCTTCTCCATACATACACAAGAAAATGTGAACTTCCCAAAGCATTAAACTTATCGTTTTCTTTTGTTTGGAGAATTATATTGAGTGAACAAAAAATTTAGGAACGTGCCAAAATTAACCAGCTTCATTGAGCTATGTGATTTAATGTATTCACTGCAAGACCTTACATCCTGTTCCCCTGAAGGAGTGCTTATCTATTGTGTCTGCCAGATCCGTGTCTATATTTTTTGAGGTTTCATGGGGTGCTCCACAGGGTATCAAAGCCGTCTGCTCAGGAGCTCTATTTGACCTTGTTCGTGCGAGCCTATCCCGTGTGCTTCTGCATTTCTGCTTCTCTCATGATCGTAAACATCCTTCAAGGCATGAATGTTCGCTGACAGGAAAATTACGCTGCGTTCCGTTATTGCCTCTTCTTCTCACATCAGCTCTCTTCCTTCCTCCCACAAGCCTTCTCTCGCTCTCATTGGACCACAGCCGATGGAAGCGGGTCCACGACGTCACTGCGGAAATTGCCACAACATTCTAAGGGAAATTTCAACGAAGTCTCCAGCCCCGCACTTTGCGTGCCCTTGTTTGTCTGTTTGTTTGTGTGCAGGATATCTAAAAAACGTTGTGGACGGACTTAGATGAAATTTGGTGGGCAGGTCGTGTATGTCACAAGGACTAAATTATTAGATTTTGGTGAAGATCTTGGTCCAGATCCAGCTTACAGAATTTTTTTTTAAGTGATTCTTCACCATTGAGAGATAGTCCAAAACACGATATATAGCACGATATCTCACAAAGTTGACGGATTTATACAAAACTTGGTGGACAGATTGATTATGTGAGAAGGATGAATTGATTCAATTTTGGTGTAGATCCGAATCCAGATCTGGATAGCCAAAATCCTCAATTTTCAACCCATTGACTTGAAATTTGAAGAGGATATATATATATATATATATATATATATATATATATATATATATATATATATATATATATATATATATATATATATATATATATATATATATATATATATCGGATGCGGATTCGCGCCCGCCGGCGTGCGAACGGCCACGTAACTCGAATCGCGGCACGTCGCCCACCGGACGGACAATCCAGTCGTGACCCTCTTGGACTAACGCCGGGAACTAGTCACGGGTGGACCTTTCGGCCTCACCACGATCGTGCCAATCGGCCCCCCGCGTGGGATAGGGTTGCTCGCCAAATTCGACCTACCTAAGTACCCACACGGAGGGTAGACCGGGCGATCGCACCTCGCCGCAGGTCGACTTCGGACACGGGCCACTTTAAGCGACCCGTTCCGTACTATCGGGATAACCGAGCGGTGTTATCGTCGGCCTCGACGGTTCGATTAATTATCGGGCGTTTTCGCCCATGACCAACCCTTTACGTGAAGTAAGATGGAGATTCAATAGAGGAAAAGACGAAGCGAAACGGGAAAACAGTTCAACATAAAGCACATTTATTTCGCGATGAACGGAAAGCACACATATACAATTACACCAAAAGCAAATGTAAAAGAAGAAGAAACACAATATTACGCAAAAAGCAAATGCAACAATGCAGATCTAACCGACTACTGAGCACACGGCAACACTTATACAGTTTTACTTCACAGACGGCGCCGACAACACATATACCCAAAGCAAAAGAAAAGGACCACCCTCACGGATGAGGGGGGTAGGCGGGCCTGGGGCCGAGACCGCGTCGGGCCTACCCGTCTGGTGATGAGCCGCAAAATGGCGCTGGCGCCCCGACTCCGCGGGCCTCGCTGGGACTGCCTGGAATGGGGTGGGAACGGGGCCCCCTTCTCGCACTATCTCAGCGCGGGGGGGAAACAGGAGGAGGTTGTTGATGCTCGGGGGGGGGTGGATATCTCCCCGTCTCGGGTCCCGCGACGAGCGTCTCCACCACGACCTCGGTCGCGCCGCTGGTGTCTCACTCCGCAGCTCCCCGACTCCGACGCGAGCACCCCCTCGACCGCCTTCGACGCCGCCACTTCTCCACAGCTCCGTCCAACCGCCCTCTCCATCTCCTCTCTTGACTCGTCCCAACTCTTCACTGGCTCCGAACTCTTCACTCTCTCCCCTCCGAACTCTTAACTGCCTCCCCTCCGAACTGCTCTGTTTGGCGAGCGCGGCCCCTTATATGCCCCGTGGCCTCGCTCCTTCACCTTCGACCCTTTACCTCCGACCCTTCACCTCTAACTGGCTCCCCATTGGACCGAGGAAAAGTGGGCGTGAATGCTTTTTGATCCATGAATTTGCATATAGCGATATTACTCCAACGCACCTGGAGGCAGGGCCAAATCGCCCCACGCTCGCCGATAGGACGGAACAGAAGTGGGCGTGAGTCGTTTTTGATCCGTTTTCTTCGGAAAGGCCGGCGCTTTTGCACCCATGCTCAGTGCGCACCCTGCACGAGTCCAGTATCGGTACCCACAAGCGGCGTGGGAATGACGGTGATGCGATGGTTGCGAGGGCGAGTTGTGACGGTAAAGGTCGTGACTGTTGTTGTGAAGCGGCGTTGCGGTTGGTGGTTGTTGTGTGATGGCTGTTGAGACGTGGTTGGTGGTGGTAGTAATGGCGGCTGGTCCAAAATAAAGATAGTAAAAGAAAAACGGCTATCTAGAAGGGTCGCAGCCCGCATGAATGACATTTATTCCCTCTAAACAACAGGTTTGGGCCTCACTACACATATACTTACAGAGATATCTCACCTAAGGGACCTGAATGGTGGTTTGCGAATTTCGTCAACCACAACACTACCCCCTCCCCTTTTTACAGACTCGTCCCGAGTCGTCAAATTTTCGTGTGCCATCATGTGTAGTTTTCCCCTAGTACATTTTACCTACGGATCCCTGAGTGCGACATTCATGGTATTCGTGTCCCCAAAATAAATAACCTGAGGGCTGAGTAACTACCTAAACAAACCCACTCACACGGACGACTTAAATAAAATTGCCGGCGCGAGGACAGACATGCCGGGGGCGCACTCATATTTAGAGTACATCTTACCTTAACTTACACATTTTACACTAAACCATGGCCCAGGATCAATGGACTCTGCAAAAAGAAAGCAGTTAGCAGGGAGCCAGGCTGCTCGCATGCAGTCTCTGACTCAAACAATGCAGGTGACAGGGAACGTGGCCGGCTGCTCACACGCAGTCCAAGGCCTTCCCTTTTGAACTGAACGCAGTGAACCACAACGGTGCATGGGCTGCACAAACGTAGTCTCCGTGCCAGCTCAAGTGGCACACGCAACGAACACAACGAATGGATGGATGAATGGATGGACGCAAACATGGTGCACAGGCCGCCACTGCAGGCCCGTGTTGTAGCTGCCAACAGGGCAGTTCTCGCAGCTTGCAAACTGTTGCCTTGATCCTGGCGCACATGGCAATGAACAGGGGGGGGGGGGCAGAGCAAAATTGAACGGGGCTGGTGAACGTGGGCAGTGGGCATGGCATGGCAAAGGCAGCAGGCAAACACAGCCCGCAGAAGAAGGCCGCTGCAGGCAAACACAGCCGGTAGATGAACTGGCCGGAACAGGCCTTGAAGTACCACAGCTGCAGACGATCCGGCCGGCACAGGCCTTGCAGCAAAACAACAGTTGCCGATGAAGTGGGCCGGCCTTTGCCTTGCAGCAACGCAGCCAGCAGATGAAGCTGGCCAGCCTTTGCCGTTCAGTGGAGGTTGGTGGAGGGAGTGCGGTGGTGCTGGCCACTCGGAAGGCGGGCTCGGACCTACCCTACGGTCTCCCTCCCAACCTATCGCCTTTGCCTGTCACTGTCTATACCCACTCCCTTAATTTGTCAAACCCCAATTTAGCCCCAACTTATTTTTTTATTTTTACTTCCCCACTATAAATCGTCCCCTAACCCCCTGTACTGTCATTGTTCGGCTAACCTATCCTGTCACCTAGCCTACTCCCAACCCCTACGTTCCCTTCCCGGAGGGGAATAAGGGAGAGCTAGCGTCCTGTGTCGAGGCCCAATTCAAGCCTCAGGATGGCCTCCCCAGAGTTCAGCGATCTATAACCAAAGTGGGTCCAGCGGCCCACAACGAGAGCGAGGGGATGGATGGTGCAGAGGGGTACACTTCCTAATCTACCCTAACCATTTAACTGTTAAACTACCCCGGGGCTTTCAACAAGCGCCTCGCGCTTAAGCTATTGGTTCTAACAACCCAGATTCCCGTCGCCTGTGTTGGTGTCCTCACAATTTCGGGCCTCGCCCCCCAATTTTCTCTCCGTGCCCTCACACGGTCTCATGGCTGGGACACGTGGCTCCCTTTGGCAGGCACGACCCTCTGCCGAATCTTCCGCTATGGCACCCCACGGGCACTACACTGCCTCCGAGCCTACCAGCTCCCTAAACACCGGGGAGTGCCCCCCATGGCACCTCCCCTGAAACGCACACTTTGCAGGCTGGCTTCCCGGGCCCCTTTCCGAGGGTCACCCTTGCCCACAACACTGCCCACGCGGCTAATGGCGCCCCGGGCCTCCGCACCAAGCAGACGCACCCGTGCCCACTACGCTATCCCGGCCCCCCATGGGCCCTTGGCCTACCGCGGCCGACTAGCCTGGTGCCCTGGGTACCCACTCAGCGATACTCACCTTTCGCAGCCACGCTCCCAGCCCGTCAACAGGGCTCCTGCACCCCTCCAAATGGGTTTCGAGCCTACATTCACACCAACTACAAAACGACCTCCATTTTTCAATTTAACTAACCCCCTAACTCAGTCTACACTGACCCCGGGGTCCCTTGGGCGGGAGTCACTCCTCCCCCCAATCACTCATCGCACCATGCAGTCCCCATTCGCTCCATACACACAGACCCGCTGGCCTCACTCACTCACTAAGCACATGCTTCCACTTCACTCACCAACAACTCTTCAACACACTCACCGCTGAACTCTGCCATCCTTCTAACTACCTCCCCTAACTAACTCGTGCTCCCACGTCGTCCCTTAAACTAGTAGCACATTCCTTTTAACACTACGTAGCCAAACTACGTCCCCGCTACACATCCACAAGTCTGTCCATGTCCTCATATGTCCCAAAAATCACTTTCCCAACCTAAATCTGGCTACAATCCCTCTAACTAATCCATTCCACGGACTCCATGAGGACTTACCCCTGCCCCATGAAGTCGGTCTAACTAAGCTAACCCTTCCCCCTAACTAGTTTCCATCCTGTGCCCTGGTCAAGGGGGTCTTCCACCCCTTGCCCAGGAATCCTGTGCACCCCAAAGTGAGGCTTGCTTTTTTTTTTCTTTTTTTTTTTCCACATGCGCAGCACCAGCGCGGCAACTCACAGCTCGCGCACTTTGCACCTGCCCGTGACGTCATGCAGCTGCACGTGTTCCTCGTCCCTCCTTGGACGGTACTATCCGGCAGGGATACCCCTCCTGCCGGATTCCAACCCCACGTGCAGCCATGGCGTCACCGTGCGCATAAAAAAAACACAAGCCCCACGTCTCGAGGGGTTCCCCACGCGAACACATGTGCTTTGCCCGTTGGAGCTTAACACACACGATCGCGTGGAGAACCCGTCCGGTCCAAATCCATTTACCTGCCTAAACTTTGTCCGTCCGCGGGATCGGCAAATCCACCGCGTGCGTTTCCGGACCGGGACTTCACTCTCGCAAGCGAGCACGTGGCGGTCTCGTGCGTTGCACAGCACGAACCTCGTGCTCACTGCTGGGTGAACCTGGCACGGTCCCCGAAACAACTACAGCCGCTACTCGGCTTTCTTTCCTCACATGTCGCCGTCGTCGCCATTCGACACACGCACTCCCGCGTGTTACGACGCTAACACACCTCACCATTAAACTCACACCGGGAGACGCGGCTGCATGTTCACACATGCCGACCGACATCTCCCTTACACATAGCGACCTTGCACATGCTGTCTCTCTCACACTCGGCCGCTCACTCACGCATGCCATTACCCTTGCACACGTGGCTCCACTCACTCGCGGCCTTCCACTAACTTGTGCAATTTCCCTCACACAAACCATACTACTCACACACGTGGGGGCACTCATCCGCAGTGCCTCATCCGCACACCGTCCCTCACTCACACACGCGGGGGCACTCACCCGCGGTGCCTCATCCACACTGGCCGTTTCATCCACACACACGGCCTCTTCCACTTGCGGTGCCCCTTTTACACACGGCGTGCTGGGAAGCACGTACTCTGGCACAATCGCCACCACACCACTCACACACGGGGACGCACTCACACCTTGCACCACACACACAGGGACAACCATACTGGGGATTCGTGTCCCCACAAGGGTCTCCGGGGCCTCTATACCCCCCAACCGAACTCACCTGGTCGTGACTCGCCTCAAGGGGGCATACTCCCTCCCCTCGTTCCTGGAGGAGGCTATCCCGCTGCTCGCACTGGGTCCCTACATGCTCCGCGAGCTCAACCTCATCGTCCTCCACTACCTCTGTGTGTGTGTGCGTCTCTCACCCCGTCATTATCATGCAGTCTCTCCTCTATCGTTCCCATCTCCCGTGTCTCTGCCAACCCAGTCACCTCTTCACCCTTTATCTCCCTTGTCTCAACTATTATTTCCGTCTCTTCCCTTGTTATCTCCCTCGTGCACGTCTCCGTCACCCCAATTAGTTTGTCCCTCTCGGTTACCGTCACTTTTTCTGTCACGACCCTCGCCCAACACGCCCCCCGAATTATTTTTTCACCCGCCTCCACCGCGGGCCCGACAGCCGTTGCACCCCCTCGCAGCTCGTTCGCTCCCACACGTGGAGTCGCCATTTTAAGCTCCCTGCTGACGGCCTTCATGCCCGCCTGCAGGCATCGGCCCATGTTTTGCGTCTCACCCCGCAGCTTTTTCGTTTCTTCCTTCATTTGCTTGTTCATTCCGTTCATTTGCTGTGTATTCACATCCATCTTTTCGTTCATGCCTTTCATTTTGTTTATAATTTCATGCACATTCGTTTCCATTTGCTTGTTCATTGCCGCCAGCATGGCGTATAGCTGGGCCATGTCGGGTGCGCTTGGGTGAGCCGATTCGGCAAGAATCGGGAGGTTTTGGTGGAGAGGGGGAGGGGAGGTGTCATACACCGCGGCCGCTGCCGCACCTATTTCGGGCTCTGGGTTCAGTTGGGCGAGTTCGTTTTCCTGAACAACCAACATTTCCTGCACGGGGATTTCATCCTGGACCATGGATCCTACATTACTACACATATACATTTCTAATACCCCCGGCTCCCGCTCGCCTTAAGACGCCATCTTGCTTCTCGTAAAGGGTTAATTTAGCTCGCTCGTAATTTGGAGGGAATCGGGGGTCGCTCCTCTCACCCCTGGACCGATTCCCGTGAATTTAGCTGGAGACAGGAGAGTCCATTTTCCCGTTCTCCGATACCAGTGCCGTGAGGAGGGCGATGAGTTTATATCGCACGACCTGACACCAGTGTTGCGGATTCGCGCCCGCCGGCGTGCGAACGGCCACGTAACTCGAATCGCGGCACGTCGCCCACCGGACGGACAATCCAGTCGTGACCCTCTCGGACTAACGCCGGGAACTAGTCACGGGTGGACCTTTCGGCCTCACCACGATCGTGCCAATCGGCCCCCCGCGTGGGATAGGGTTGCTCGCCAAATTCGACCTACCTAAGTACCCACACGGAGGGTAGACCGGGCGATCGCACCTCGCCGCAGGTCGACTTCGGACACGGGCCACTTTAAGCGACCCGTTCCGTACTATCGGGATAACCGAGCGGTGCTATCGTCGGCCTCGACGGTTCGATTAATTATCGGGCGTTTTAGCCCACGACCAACCCTTTACGTGAAGTAAGATGGAGATTCAATAGAGGAAAAGACGAAGCGAAACGGGAAAACAGTTCAACATAAAGCACATTTATTTCGCAATGAACGGAAAGCACACATATACAATTACCCCAAAAGCAAATGTAAAAGAAGAAGAAACACAATATTACACAAAAAGCAAATGCAACAATGCAGATCTAACCGACTACCGAGCACACGGCAACACTTATACAGTTTTACTTCACAGACGGCGCCGACAACACATATACCCAAAGCAAAAGAAAAGGACCACCCTCAAGGATGAGGGGGGTAGGCGGGCCTGGGGCCGAGACCGCGTCGGGCCTACCCGTCTGGTGATGAGCCGCAAAATGGCGCTGGCGCCCCGACTCCGCGGGCCTCGCTGGGACTGCCTGGTATGGGGTGGGAACGGGGTCCCCTTCTCGCACTATCTCAGCGCGGGGGGAAACAGGAGGGGGTTGTTGATGCTCGGGGGGGGGGTGGATATCTCCCCGTCTCGGGTCCCGCGACGAGCGTCTCCACCACGACCTCGGTCGCGCCACTGGTGTCTCCCTCCGCAGCTCCCCGACTCCGACGCGAGCACCCCCTCGACCGCCTTCGCCGCCGCCACCTCTCCACAGCTCCGTCCAACCGCCCTCCGTCTCCTCTCTTGACTCGTCCCAACTCTTCACTCTCTCCCCTCCAAACTCTTAACTGCCTCCCCTCCGAACTGCTCTGTTTGGCGAGCGCGGCCCCTTATATGCCCCGTGGCCTCGCTCCTTCACCTTCGACCCTTTACCTCCGACCCTTCACCTCTAACTGGCTCCCCATTGGACCGAGGAAAAGTGGGCGTGAATGCTTTTTGATCCATGAATTTGCATATAGTGATACTACTCCAACGCACCTGGAGGCGGGGCCAAATCGCCCCACGCTCGCCGATAGGACGGAACAGAAGTGGGCGTGAGTCGTTTTTGATCCGTTTTCTTCGGAAAGGCCGGCGCTTTTGCACCCCTGCTCGGTGCGCGCCCTGCACGAGTCCAGTATCGGTGCCCACAAGCGGCGTGGGAATGACGGTGATGCGATGGTTGCGAGGGCGAGTTGTGATGGTAAAGGTCGTGGCTGTTGTTGTGAAGCGGCGTTGCGGTTGGTGGTTGTTGTGTGATGGCTGTTGAGACGTGGTTGGTGGTGGTAGTAATGGCGGCTGGTCCAAAATAAAGATAGTAAAAGAAAAACGGCTATCTAGAAGGGTCGCAGCCTGCATGAATGACATTTATTCCCTCTAAACAACGGGTTTGGGCCTAACTACACATATACTTACAGAGATATCTCACCTAAGGGACCTGAATGGTGGTTTGCGAATTTCGTCAACCACAACAATATATACACACACTACCGGTCAAAAGTTTTAGAACACCCTCATTTTTCCAGTTTTTACTGAAATTTAAGCAGTTTAATGTTTCAATTTACAGTGGTGCCCCCAGAATCCGAATTTAATTCGTTCCAAGAGGCTGTTCGGATTCCAAAACTATTTTCCCAATAAGAAATAATGGAAAGTGAATTAATCCGTTCCTGGACCCCAAGAAAACCCACTTTCAAGACACTTTCAACTGAAATTACCCATGTTGAAGGTAAAATAAGATGAGTAAATGACTTTTTCTGGGTCATGAATCTTTTTCCAAGCCTGGGGGATGAGCAGGAGCGTTGTCGCTTCTTCCATCATGTCTGGATGCAGCTCCGGCCTATCAGTGCCCATTGGGATCCAAAACATAAACTGTTCAGCCTGGTGGAGGTATGTAATTAACCATGAAGCACCAAATGGTGTTTTATATTCCAGTACACTCTGTGGAGACACAAACGTGCCGTTTTCGCCGCATGGTTCCACAGGAGAGAATCAAGATGTGAAGCGATTGGGTGACGCAGCATGACGTCACTACCATGCTCGCAAAAAAATGTTGCGTTCGTTAAAGCCGATTGGTCAGAGGGTTCATCCAATGAGTTCGCCGCACGACGGGTTTTCGCGCTTTTATCGCTTCTTTATTTTTCAGAATCGTACACATGGTCGATTTCGGCAGCTCGAACATGGCAACGAGATCAGACACACGCGTACCGTTCTCATGCTTAGCGATAAGTTCTTTCTTCAACTCAATTGTCTTTCTCACGGACTTCTTCTTATTCCTATTTGCTTTACTGCTCTTCTTGGGTGCCATGGTGAATGCACAATGGTGATAATTGGAAAAAAAATGCACAAATCAAGGTGAAAACACGAGGTAAAGTAGCGATCGACACACGACAGATGCTTTCACGAGTACTTCCACCGACGAACTGAATGAACAAAGCGCGAAGATGCGGGTCGAACAGGTGGGGGAGACGCATGTGAACAAACATGAACGCCACGTTGTGTTCGGTTTTCGAAAATGTGTTCGGCTTTTAGGGCAAAATTTTCTCGAAAAAAATTTTCGGATTCCAATTTGTTCAAACAATGGGGCGTTCGGATTCTGGGGGCACCACGGTACTCTGAAATTAAAGCAGAGAACAAATAAACAATTGCAGATAAAAAAAGAAATCATGGAATCGTTTTGTTGAACAAAATTTCATCTAAATTTTTGACTCATCAAAGTAGCCACCTTCTGCAGATATAACATCTGAACATAATTGTGGTATTCTTTCTACAATGGAAATCAAATATTGTTCGGAAAGTTCTTCCCAACACTGTTGCAGAAGTTCCCACAAATGTGTTGCACTTGTAGGTTGCTTTGATTTCATCCTTCTGTCCAGTACATCCCAAACCAGCTCGACGGGGTTTAAGTCTGGAGACTGCTGGCCATTCCAAGATTTGAAGCCTCCCGTCTTGTTATTTTCTTCTAAGGTAGTTCTGACATCGCCTGGAAGTATGTTTTGGGTCATTATCTTGCTGTAGGATGAACCCCTGACCAACTAGGTGTAGACCAGAGGGTATTGCATGGCGCTGCAAAATGCTGTTGTGGCCCTTTTGGTTCAGGGTGCCAGTCACCGAATCTGGATCCAGCAAAAGAGCTCAGATCATCATGCTTCCGCCTCCATGTTTGACAGTTGGTGTCACTCACTGAGACCATCCTTGCGCCTACTCGACGGTGTACAACAACCCTGCGTGATGAACTGAAGATTTCAAATTTTGATTCATCGGTCCATGAGACCTTCCAGTTTTCAGTAGTCCACTGGTGGTGCTTCATGGCCCAGGCAAGCCTCTTTTTCTTATTTTGCCATCTTAGCAATGGCTTTCTTACTGCCACTTGAGCTGTCAAACCTGCAGCTCGAAGTCTTCTCTTCACAATTTAAACTGAGACTTCCTTACTTCGACCAGTGTTAAGCTGTGCTTGAAGCTGCTGTCCTCTGAGCCGCCTATCCTGCAAGCTGTTGACTCTCAGAAACTTGTCTTCTGATTGTGTTGTGGCTTTGGGTCTGCGAGACCTCTTCCTGTCAGAGTTTCCTCCAGTTTCCAAGTGGCTTTTGATGGTGTAGGAAGCTGTACTCACTGACACCTTGGCTTCTTTGCAATTTTTCCAAAGGAAAGACCAACACTTTTAAGGGTAAGAATGGTCTGTCTGTCTTCCTTTATTAATTGTCTTTTTCTCGCCATGACAGCAACATACTACTTCCTGCAGTGCAATATTGTCCAAATAATTATTCAGAGGGTGCAGCAACACATTCTGTTCCAACACTGCTTTTGTACAGACAAAGGGTTTGTAACTGATCAACAAAAGTTGGGACACCTGTCGGAATTGTTTGCATCAACTTTCAAGGCTTAATTTCTTCCATTGCTGCAGAACAGCTGCAGTTGCTAACCCATTACTTGATCCCTGAAAAGGACCTTTTTTAACAACTCTGAAATTTACATTATTTTTCAGTTTTTGGAAACCTAAACTTTTTTTTAACCTCTGGCAGTTTACCACTTAGTTTTGTACCATTTCAAGTTATTCACTGGACTTGAACTGCATAAATTTCAGTAAAAACTGGAAAAATGGATGTGTTCTAAAACTTTTGACCGGTAGTGTGTGTGTGTATATGTATATATATATATATATATATATATATATATATATATATATATATATATATATATATATATATATATATATATACATATATATATATACACATTTCAGGGCACTGAATTCAACCACCAATTACTTTGGAGGTCCACATCGGCCAAAAGGTCAACATAGGTCTAATTTATAAAATTGTCAATTTTCATCTGATTCACTTGAAATTGAAAGAGGAGTTGCATATTTTATCATTCAATTCAACCACCAATTATTTTTGAGGTCAAATTTGTTTTCTAGATTTTGCAAGTATCGTGCTCTGCACGACATCTTCTTGTTTGTTTGTCTGTTTCTCTGTGTGCAGGCCATCTCAAAAAGTTGTGGACGGATCCAGATGAAATTTTGTGGCCAGGTTCGGTGTGTGACAAGGACAAACTGATTAGATTTTGGTGAAGATCCAGATCTGGATCCAGCTACTAGAATTTTTTTAAGTGATTCTTCACCATTGAGAGATAGGGCATACTGATATATAGCATGATATCTCAAAAGGTTGTGGACGGATTTGGCCGAAACTTGGTGGACTGGTCGGGTGTGTGGCAATGAGGAATTGTTTCGATTTTGGCGAAGACCGAATGCGGATCTGGATACGAGAATTATTTAATTTTTAAAGTGATTCTTCACCATTGAGAGATCGAGCCAAAAACGATATTTCAAAAATGTAATGGGCCCGATATGTTCACGTGGATCAGGAATTGCATGCTGGAGGTATTTACTCGACTGAGTGCCCTTCTAGTTTGGAACTGTGTTATGCGCGTGGCTCATGGGGAAAAAAAAATCGTCACGAAAATGTGAATACTCAGAGCAATTTCCCACGAATGAGGGAACATGTCGCAAATTATCAACTGCGAATACGCGAATGTTGGAACCACGAATGTCGGGGGAGGGGTGTATATACTTGAATACTTCAATGCTATATGGGGTGTCATGTTATATTAACTTTGTACTTCTTGTCTTTCTTTTTGACCTATTTTTTTGGTTGATGTGAGTTTTTTTTCTTTTGAATTACTTAGATTTTGGGATGTATTGTAAGAGAATAAAACGTTTTTGCAAATTTATTCAGATGATCCAGTATCGCCCCGCACACAGAGGCGGCATTAGTCATTTGGGGGCCCCATGAAAAACGCAATAGTGGCCCAGTGGGGCCCTTGCCAACCTGTGAACACAAATATATGCAATTTGACATCCGTCTGTCTGATGTCGATGTATTCGGTCGTTAATTATGCAATTTCAACTAAATAAACTTGCCAAGAGGACTACCGATCAAAAGGCAAAGGTTGTACCCACTCCATCTGCCCTCCTCACAAGGAGTTCCGATGGTGGGGTGACGCAAATTATCTGCGTAAATGTGTACCATGTCACGCCGTTCCCAATGGTGGTGGGAGAGGATATTATGAGTAACATTTCAGAACCCTCCATTGTATCACGAGTAAGAAGACTCCGTGCTATTTTCACACTTCATTAGCCTATGTTACTCTTGCCTCGATTGCAAAAAATCCAGAAGAATTGCCGTTTTATAGTCTCTATGCACTAAGCGAGTGACGTCACAGCGGAAGGTAAGGCTCCACCATATTGAGTGGCAAAAAATCATGGCTACCACACACGTGTCACGCAAACTTCTGGGCTATTTCCATGGATTAGGTGATATTTCTAAGAAGAGGTACTGTGAAAAACTGAAGCTGTGTGGTCTTAGTGAAGATCCTTGTATTATTTCAAAGGATAAATGGACAACAGATAGGAAATTTTGGCCTCAAATCGTTTTCCCTGACATCTATGTCTCCCTTGTTGAAACGCCAAGTCCTCACACTCAAGCCAGCCTGAAAGCCTTCAAGAGTATGGATGCTTATTCATATTATGTCGCCGGGTTTGTGAGTGACATAATCTCGACGAAAGCCGACAAGAACTGTATTATCGTGAGGGCAAAGGTAAGCCTGTTTTCTTTCATTTCACTATTATTGTATTATCGTTGTTGCTTGTTTTGTTCAGCAACCAGCATCACTTTTTTAACCTGACTGCTGCCACAAGTTAATTTAAAGTGAAGCTCTTGTCTAAATGCTGAGTTTGTAGAAAATCTTCGTTCGTCAGTTTGCTTACAGATACATTATATTTTTTTCCATGACAAACATTCGGTGTAATGCCACACTGCTGTGGATATTTCCAAGTGATAGTTTTTTTATGTACTAGTGCATGCCCGTAGATGCGTGGCCGTATGTGCAAACCCTCCCCCCCCCCCCCCGCAAAAAACTCATATGTATATGTATATACATACATACTTTCAAACCGCTTGCCAGAAACAACCACACAGGCCGTACCTTCGCTCTCGCGTAGCCATACGTGCGTGGCCATACGTGCGTGTCCGTACGTGCATGGCCGTACATGCGTGCCCATGTGCCATTAAAGAAGAAGTGTTGATGGTTGGCAAATACACACAAAACATCATAAACTAGAAGGGCACCTCCACACTAAAACATAGAAAAAAAAAAAAAAAAAACTTTCAAACCGCGTGCCAGAAACAACAACCACACAGGCCGTACCTTCGCTCTCGCGTGGCCGTACGTGCGTGGCCGTACATGCAAAAAAAAAAAAACTTTCAAACAACTACACAGGCCATTTCTTCACTCTCATAAACGACGACTGGATTGGGGCATTGTGTTTATCCATAAATGCGGATAAGAAATCGAGAAATTATTAGAATACAGTAAGTCATCACTATCCAAAAGTGATGCCCGTACAGAATGTTCACATCATTCCACGAATTATTGCTTGCATTGAAGTAACAACTGCTGTGATACACACAGAGTTAATTAAAATCAAGTTTACCTCCCTGTCTTTGCTTGCCATGACATTCGCTGCCATTTACCATTGGCACTCCTACCCCACAGTAACTAAGGCACCGATCGATCCCCATTGTAACCAGCACGGCACGTGACGTCATCGTCAGCCGGCCGTGCACCGGCCTACGTAGCCACGCCCACGCAGCAACGTGTCCTGTGATTCGTAACTAAATGGCGCATCGGCCACGCCGACGCAGCACCTGTCCTGTCATTGGTTGGTAAATAAATGGCCATAACTTGGGAATCACTTGTCCGATTAATATCAAATATTGAAAAGGCACATACTCAGATCCCCAGCAATATAGCTGGCAAGTTTCAATTAGATTGGACCAGTGGTTGTCGGTAAACAGCGGTCACAGACACACAGACACACAGACACACAGACACACAGACACACAGACACACAGACACACACACATTGCTGGAATCTATATTAATATTTCGGCACGCCCCTTTTTTTGTTCCTCCATCACATTTTTGTTACTGCATGAAATGAAACAAGCTTTGACATATATATAGTAATGATATTATTGTCTTCCTTAAGAGGCCCCTCAAAATTTATTTTGATGATTATGGTCGTTAAACAGTTCATGTTCTCCATTTGCAAAATGGGAGGAATTATTGCACAAAAAAAAAAAATAAAAATGTTTCCCAATTTTTAGAGGACCACTAAGATGAGTTTGGCTCATAGAATCATGCTCCATTTGGGGAGAAAACAGTTGAGTTCATACCTGACGAATTTGCACTTTCCATGTGCTGTAGTTTCTTCACAAAACCATGACTTTCTGACTAAGTACAAAGTATTTCTTTGCTTTTTTTATACATGGTTGCTGTTTTGAAATTTTCATCGACCGATACCCGCTGCCCAGCCGGACCAACTGCCAACAAAGTATCGCCCGGTCAGTTACGGTTAAACCCAAAATCATGATCATCGTTTTAGTGTGGAGGTGAGTACTGACAGTGTACTTGGGTCTTTTCCGGGTGGGGACGGGATTGAGCACGTGCACATAAAAATCTCGGGTCTCCGCATAGTGGCGAACAGGCTTAAGTCGTACTTCTGTTTACTACCGTAGAAAATCACAGAACCATCCGATCGACATGCTGTTAACAGTTTCAGAATCAGCTAAATTCTACAACATATGAATATGTAGACGAAACTGATCCGGCCAGCTAAAATCTACAAGAAATGAATATGTATACGAAACTGATCCGGCCTTTTGGATCACTTTAAAGAAGGGTGCCCTGTAATTTTAATGCACTCTATGGATCCTCCGGAACTCACGAATGGTACACGTTGTGTAGTCACTAAACTACATGGTAATGTCATTGGAGTGGAGCTACTGCAGGACAGTCGAAGGGGAAAACCTGAATGATAATCAATGGATAAAGATGAAATAATATATTGTTTAAAATACATTCATGCTATCTGTCTTTTACCTTATGTTGCCAGTGACGCCCGTCGAAGACGGGCACCTTTACTAGTTATAGATAGATGAAATGAGGTCAATGAGATGACAAATGAACGGATTGAATGCAGACTGCAGAGCAATGAGTAAGGAAACCCGTCATTGTGAATCGGTTTTACCACCAAATTGAGATGTATTTCGTTGGCAAGCATGCTGAGTAGAGCTGAATTCCTAAACACTTCCAAAGGCCACAGCGTTTTGACAATTGGAAACAAAAAAAAGTTGTGCACTTTTTTTGATAAATTATTTTTGGAACAATTTTTCTTCAATAAATAAATAATAATAAAAATCGTCTCCATGTACACACCTTTATCTCATTAGCCCCTCTTCATAAACAACATCGCTGAAGAAACGGCGCTTCTTTGTTTCCTCGTTCAGGGCAAGAATACAGAGGCTACTGGATCTGCCAACGTTTTGATAAATCATTAGTTTTAACCAATTATTCAATTAGCGCCAACGTATTTTGCCTTTTCGCAAGGAAAAACACAAAGAGAAGAGAAGAGAAGAGAAGAGAAGAGAAGAGAAGAGAAGAGAAGAGAAGAGACCCGTAATGGCGAACACGGCTGAGTTTCTCTTCCCCATCGACCACGGCTACGCAGCAACGCTTCCTGTCATTGGTTGACAAAGAATGGCCGTGGCTACGCAGCAACGCTTCCTGTCATTGGTTGATTAAAAAATGGCCACAGCAACGGTTCCTGTCATTGGTTGGTAAATAAATGGCCAGAACTTGGGAAGCACTCATCTGATTAATATCAAACCTTGAAAAGGCACATTCTCAGGTCCCCAGCAATATACCTGGCAAGTTTCAATTAGATCGGACCAGTGGTTGGCGAGAAATGGCGGTCACAGACACACACACACACAGACACAGACACACACACAGAGATTGCTGGAATTATAGATAGATTATACATATCGATGTGACCTTCTCGAGTGAAAATGTTACACTGATTTTTTTTTTTTCAAATTACTAAAATGCTATTTAAAAAACTATTTAATCAACTTCCACCATCGAAGATCGGCCTTTCTGTTTGTTTGTTTGTTTGTGAACAGTATTATGGAAAAACTCCTCGACGGATTTCGACGAAACATGGTGGGGGGATTAGCATGGTCCAAGGATCATGCCATTAGATTTTGGACTTGGTCCAAAATCCAATATGGCCGCCATAGCGGCCATTTTGGAAAAATATTGGAATTTTTTTTTTTTTTTGCATTTCTACATGTTTTAAGTGATTTCCAACGCCCCCCCCCCCAAAAAAAAGAAATTGTTAGAGAAAAAAAAATTTTGCAACTTTTTTTTTCAACAAAATTTCGATTTTTTTTTTTTTGCATTTCTCCATGTTATAAGTGATTTCCAACAAAAAAACATGCCAAAATTATAATTGCAGCTGATATACCCACGTAAAATGAATTTCTGTCTCAATGAATCTAGTTATGATGAATGAATTGAGTATGTAAAAGTTAAAAGTAAAAGGGAAAGCTGCAAACTATAACTCTGTGAGCACTGTTGACGTCAAATTGAATGAATGGGATATCGGGTTCACTTGAGTGACCCAGCAGTATTGGCGGCGGAGGTTTTGCACTCCACCGAGTGCAAAACTCAGAACAGAACAACTCAGAACCGTGCGCGTTATAGACAGCTGTTAGAAAGGCGATCTCGCCTATCTCAATCTGTCAATAAAACAAGGGATATAATACATTTTAATGATACAAATCAGACAATATTTTGTAACCACCAGTGAAATGAAAACGAGAGAAGAACCTTCAGAGTGTAGGCTTTATTCCATTTGATTGAAGCCGCTTCTACGGGCACATCAGGGGATACAGGTGCAGCAAGGAGTACATAAGCAGTAAGGTATACACGTGCAACTAATCACCGCAAAATAAATCAGTATAAGCCCGGAGTCCGATATACTCTCAATTCTCACCATTCAACGAGCACCAAGTGAATCGCCGCCATAAACGACAATGCCCCTGGGACAATCCCCCCCGACCGAGCGGAACCTTAGCTTTATCTATTCCGTGCTCGAGCCGTGTAACATGTGATCACACGTCACGACCTTCAATTCACCACAATTTAATAACAACTACTGAAAGAACGTATCAGAAATCAGTTACATACCGGAGACAAAATGAAGGCCACACAACCAGTCATGTTCGCCAGGTCGCCATTTTTCTCTTCTCAGAAACGATATCCAAAGATTTCGTTGGTCTACTTCGGCGGGAAAGCGGTAAAACTGCCCTCCAGAGCCTTCAGTATATCGCTGAGTACATCCCGGGGCACAACAACTCTTACCCATTAGCAGAAAAAAAATTGCTTGCTTGGAAATAACTGTGTAGTTGAAGTGGAGACTATCGGTTGTTATGGACGCGGTATACTCTCTTACCACTCAATATGGCGGTGCTACCACAGTCACGTGACCGGTGACATCATCTGAATAAGGCCGATTGCCTTTTTTCCCACATTGTAAAGGTGTATATATAGCAGCTTGAGCGTCGTTCCACCTTATCATGTCATTTTATCCACGGATATCTCAGAATAATGATTATAGCATATTAACATGACAGCATTGAAAAATAATAATATTAACAATAACAATAATAATAGGACAAGAATTAGCAGTAATAAAAAGAATATCGTGATCCCCCATGGCTGATCCTAAGATAAATTTTTAATTAATTGTAGAGTACCCCACCCCCCCATCCCACCACCGACAGGTGATCTTGTTCCACACATACAACACGTTCTCTGACGCATACCTTTATTTGGGCGGTGTAAAGGCAACTGACTGCTTTGTATACATTCAAAAAAAATCGGGTTACGTGCATGAAGCAAAAACATACCTTCTGCTGATCAGTCAAAACACCTCACAGCACTGGAAAACGTGGGGACAGGAACACTGCACTGTAAATGGTGGAGACTTGTAATACCCTCCCCCACCTGGAGGTGGTGCTACACGATACACATTTACATAGAGAATTTGCATCCTAAATAAGAATACCCCTAAACATCAATTGGGGTAATGCTGATCCTCTGTTGCAAGTCCGGATGTAATTGGCCCAGAACTGTCAGAGGAGTAGCCCGACAAACAAACTCACAAACACTGGTCCGTGAATTATAGTTATGATCAATGCCAAGTCGTATAACCGATTTGCTGAATTTTTAATTTCCTGCATTTTTCTTGTTTCCAATTTGCTTGATACAGGTACAGTACTGTAATCCGCTTGAAATTTTACTTTCAAACATGATATATGTTTTCTGTGTATTTAATTTTTTTAATTATTCTTCTCTGGGGAGGAGAGGGGGTGCCAAAGGAAGGGTCTGCCCAGGTGCAAATACTAAAGGTACACCCCTGCCGCACATACCTCGTTTTTTGGGTTTTATACTCTTCATTCTTTTTGGTTTTACTAATCTAAAAAAAACAAGTGATTTGCAAAAAAAGAGCCTGAAGAGAGTAACTCATAAAATAATCAGAAATACATCCTTTTTCAATAAGCAGATTTTGACGTTTATCTTTAACCGCACACCATTTCCCCTCTCTCCCCTATGGCAACAGGAGATATGGCAGATGACTAAGCAGTGGTTACAAAAAAAAAAAAAGTAAAAATAAAGGTCAACGTGTAGAGTAGTTTTGGGTTCAAGAAATGCAAAAGCGATGACAAAATTGAAAAGAACATTGCACTTTGTCACCATTGTAATGTCTCCTCAAATACGCTAGAGGGACAACAAATTAGACTCATATCAATCGACACCATCCACTTCAGCTGTCACATTGACAGTCTGTTCACAAAGTGGAAGAGAAACGACGAGAGAAGTTGTTCGAGACGACATACATGGTCAGAGGTTCTACCTCTCAGCGGACTATTGGAGTGTGTTTGCCTCAAAAAGATACCAAGGCATTTCACTGAAAATACAGCAAATCACACAAGAAATTGCAATGTTTATCATTATTTCATTGACACCAAACTTCAGAGTCAACTCAGAGGAATTCAAAGATCTTGTCAAATTCTGAAATTGCAATATATCGTGATAAATATCACAAGATACCACCACACAACTTTTTTTGGCAATACCCATTTTCATTCGTCATTGTATACTCTATGATGTCATGCTCAAAGCAATTAGAACTGTACCAAACCAAGCAAATTCGATACATGTTCAAAAACCATTCAGCATTATTGTGGGCTGACAGGATGACCTAGAGGTATGTGCACTCACCTCAAGGCTATCTACCCTGGGTTTGAATTCCAACACAGCTATAAACTGTCGTCCTGGTGTTTCTCAGGCAGAATGATTTATCAATGTGTTTTGTCCATCGGATGGATGTTAAACTGGACGTCTAGTCTGCTGACATTAGTTGGTCAATTAATAGTTCTTGTACCCAATATTGTGCAAAATTAGCTCCCAGTGATAGTGACATTTATACAACTTTATATTTAACCCATTATAACATTCAATTTTGCAGGTTTCCTTGTGAGCTGTATCATGCACTTGTGCACGAATCGGAACATGAAGTTCCAAGCTGTTGAAAGTTGTGAACTATTGCACCCATTCTTTGTCAATTTTCCTTTTTATGAAATTTGTCAACATATAAAAGCATTTGAAGCACAATAAACGCGAGATAAGAGTTCACAGAACACCTTACCCCAGGCAGTATTGAGAAAAAGAACAGGGGAAAGGTTTTTTTCTAAACTCTTGCTTTGGGTTTTTCACAAAACAATCAGCGCTAGGCACTGCCATATTTGTCTGAATGCTGAATCTCACAGTTACTCTGCCCTCAGGGGATGAGATGGACTATATATTTTTTTCCACAGTACTGCCAAAGGTAAGGTTTTTGAAAGTGCCAAGAAGGTGATTTGTGATCTGAAGTATTCAAGTATATAATTCAATTGAAAAGAAAACAACATTAAAAAAATTAACCTTTTTCGGAAGTTTACTGCCATTAATGCACAGTCTTTTACGCCACTGTTATACATTACATTAGTTCATAAAAATAGAGACCATACCCCTGGGTGCTCACCTGGTAGGATTATGATACTGAGGAAGAATTAAATGTGGGATGAAATCAGCAAAATGTACCAATGAACCAATGACCCAATTTTTTTATGTCATGATCAAACTTTGGTACATCACGGGTGATGAATGTTGCAGTCAAGTTTCATTGGAATTGTGTGTGTAGTTTCTGAGAAGAATGCAAATACCTATTTCGGGGGGCAACCTCCCGTACACCTCCTTAGGACCTGATTTGTTTTAACCCAAGGGTTCATGGATAAAAATCGATACGACTTTGCATAACGCGGGGCCAATGGACCCAGGAACTGAATTAAAGTTAACTTGCAAAATTTATTAATTCTATTTTTATTGTTTTGCTTTTACAAATAATGTTTAGGCTAATGGACGATATTTGAAAAAAAAAAATATTGAAATTGTAATTTGAAGAAAACCCAAAAAAATAATGGTTATTTATTTATTTAGATTTTTAATGCTTTTTATTTGTTATATTTTTTATGCATAAAGTTGCGGCTAGTATTGGAGTATTTGCTCCAAAAAAAATAGCACAGAAAATGTCGATTCACTCATTTGTTTTTTGACTTTCCATAAACAGACCAGGAAATGAAACAACATAAAATACTGAGGAATGCTGGGGAAAAACTGAAATACTGGGGAAAATATAGTGAAATACTGGGGAAAACATAGTGAAATACTTGGGAAAACAGAAATACTGGGGAAAAACAGTGAAATACTGGGGAAAACATAGTGAAATACTGGGGGAAAATAGAGTAAAATAACTGGGGAAAAACAAAGTGAAATAGTGGGGAAAAACAGTGAAATACTGGGGAAATCATAGTGAAATATTGGGGGAAAATAGAGTAAAATAATTGAGGAAAAACAGTGAAATAATGGGGAAAACATAGTGAAATACTGGGGAAAAACAGTGAAATACTGGGGAAAACAGTGAAATACTGGGGAAAACATAGTGAAATATTGGGGAAAAACAGTGAAATACTGGCGAAAAACAGTGAAAAACTGGGGAAAAACATTGTGAAATACTGGGGGAAAAACATAGTGAAATACTGGGGGAAAAGCAGTGAAATACTAGCGAAAAATAGTGAAATACTGGGGAAAAACAGTGAAGTACTGGGGAAAACATAGTGAAATACTGGGGAAAAACAGTGAAATACTGGGGAAAACATAGTGAAATACTGGGGGAAAATAGAGTAAAATAACTGGGGGAAAACATAGTGAAGTACTGGGGAAAAATATAGTGAAGTACTGGGGAAAAATATAGTGAAATATTGGGGAAAAACAGTGAAATACTGGGGAAAACATTGTGAAATACCAGGGGAAAATAGTGAAATACTGGAGGAAAATAAAGTGAAATACTGGGGAAAAACAATAAAATACTGGGGGAAAACAGTGAAATACTGGGGAAAAATAGTGAAATACTGGGGAAAAATAGTGAAATACTGGGGAAAACATAGTGAAATACCAGGGGAAAATTGTGAAATACTTGGGAAAAACTGAAATACTGGGGAAAAACAATAAAATACTGGGGAAAAATAGTGAAATACTGGGGAAAACATAATGAAATACCATGGGAAAATAGTGAAATACAGGGGAAAAATAGTGAATTACTGGGGAAAAACAGTGAAATACTGGGGGAAAATAGAGTAAAATACTGGGGAAAAACATAGTGAAATACTGGGGGAAAACAGAGTGAAATACTGGGGAAAAAAACATAGTGAAATACTGGGGAAAAACAGTGAAATACGGGGGAAAAAACAGTGAAATACTGGGGAAAACAGTGAAATACTGGGGAAAAACAGTGAAATACTGGGGAAAACATAGTGAAATACTGGGGAAAACATAGTGAAATACTTGGGAAAAACTGAAATACTGGGGAAAAACAGTGAAATACTGGGGGAAAATAGAGTAAAATAATTGAGGAAAAACAGTGAAATACTGGGAAAAACATAGTGAAATATTGGGGAAAAACAGTGAAATACTGGGGAAAAACAGTGAAATACTGGGGGAAAATCATAGTGAAATAGTGGGGAAAAAACAGTGAAATACTAGGGAAAAACAGTGAAATACTGGGGAAAAACAGTGAAGTACTGGGGAAAACAGTGAAATACTGGGGAAAACATAGTGAAATACTTGGGAAAAACAGTGAAATACTGGGGAAAAACATTGAAATACTGGGGAAAACATAGTGAAATATTGGGGAAAAACAGTGAAATACTGGGGAAAAACATAGTGAAATACTTGGGAAAAAGAATTCATAAATAAGTCTGCATTCCCACATTTCTAACATTTCAATCATTTGAGACGTCTCCTATGCTAACATGACATCATATCAACCTTTGAGATGTTTTTCCTCCATCCAACCAACCATCTTTGCATGGAGACCAAAACCATTCGATTTGCTGAAGTAACTTCAATGCAATGACTAAATATACATATTGATTAGATGTTTCATTAATAAAATTAATAAATCTATGGAAAACCAAACACTCGAAAACATAAAATGAAATAGAATAATACAAAATAGTCCTGCCTGCAGGGCCAAACAAACGCAAGAAAAAGCACATAAAGATAAACCTCGTAAAACCTCACAAGTTAGGAAATCATGAGACTAAAAAGAAACTTGCCTTTGTCAAAGGGAGAAACACGGTCGTAAATTATTTCAAAATTGAAAAAGACCATTAATAAATCACAAAACAATGCCGATGAATAAAGTTGCAGAAACGTTTTGTACAACACTCTCAAAAGGCAGAAGTTGCACTAAAAAAGGTATAGGACATTAAAAAAAATTGGCTGGGTCCATTGGATCCTGCCTATGCATGCTTGGGTTAATGCCATGAACAAACTTTGGTACATTACGGATGATGAAGATTATAGTCAAGTTTCATCGGAATTGTGTGTGTATTTTCTGAGAAGAAAGCCAATACCTATTTTGGGGGGCAACCCCCGTAGACACCCTTAGGGCCCGATTTTTAGCTCACCTGGAATGTAATTCCGGGGAGCGTATATGGGATAGTGTGTCATCCATCCATCAGTCCACAAACACTTGCAACTTCTTCTCTAAAACTACATACACGATTTCGTTGAAACTTGACCAAAACCTTGACCCCCAATATCTGTAGCCTGGTGTTGGCTTAGTGGTTCGGGTGGCAGCTTGGGATTCTAGGGTCCTGAGTTGAAGCCCCATTGGCCACTGAATTAATACACCAGTGGGTTGACAGCCTGTCATCCTTCTGAGGTCGGTGAAATGAGTACCAGTGTGTACTGGTAGAGGGGCACTGCATCAGCATCACAGTCGTGCTTCCAAGAAATAATAGCTACCCATACGCAAGAAGAAGAAGAAGAAGATCCCAGTATCTACCAAAGTTTGCACACAGCATTAAAAAATAAAAAAAATAAAAAAAAAAAAATATAATAATAATAATAATAATAATAATAATAATAATAATAATAATAATAATAATAATAATAATAATCGGGCCCTCATGGGATCGAAGGGTGGTTACCCTTCTCCCTCAAATAAGTATTTGCCTTATTCTCAGAAATTACACAGGCAATTCCGATGAAACTTGGACTACAACCTAAGACTACGACATGTATGAAGTGCCTTCATACATGTCGTGAACAAACTTTGGAATATCATGGGAATTAAGGTTGTCGTCCAAGTCTCATCGGGATTGTGTGTGTAGTTTCTGAGAAGAAAACAAATACCTATTTTGGGGGCAACACCCTGGAGACCCTCTTTGGTCTGATTTTTTTTAAATCCCATGAACAAGCTTGAGTTGCAACATACCAAATATAATTTCAGCCAAGTCTGGTCACAATCCCATCAGCCGTTTCGGAGTAGTTGTGTTTACGGACAGACAAACTGACGGATGGACGATGTGCCATCTCTTAAGCTCCCTGGAACGACGTTCCAGGTGAGCTTAAAACGTTAACAATAGTTAATAATAACATTACATTATAGTTATTTGTGCCTGTTGTTTGTGACCTTTGTGAAATCCCTAAAATCAGTAAGTTTCCTGTTTAGAATGATTTTCAATTTTGTTACACTGCAAGACAGACTAATACAATTTCCTTACTCTGTGCGTGCACGATCCGGGATGAGAATCTATACATTTTGCAAATTTCAAAGCCAAAGTCGGGGTGAATGCTAATTAAATGTGGGTTAAAACGAAAGATTTGTCATTTTATTCATGTTCCGATTTGTGTTCAAAATATAACATTCAATTTAATACGTTGTTCCTCGACCACAAACTGATAAGACAAAAGGATGGACAGACTTGAACCAATTGCTTCACCCCGCTCTTTGCTTCAAGTGCACGGGGTAATATGATCATTATGATGTAAAAGCCAAGCAGAGTTCTATAATCTCTCACTGTCACTGTCTCTGTAAATAAATAATCATTGGTGTTTGCAGAGATTATTCTTTTTCCAGTTTTGATATCCATGTTGTTTGGAGGAATGGCTTTTTTCAATGCGGCCTTTGTTGCTCCCATTGTAACGATAACAGAACATGAGAACATGTTGGTACATTGTTTCAAACAGTGCATCATTTTTTGATGTACCGTACTCTTTACAGGGTGTTCGTGCTTCCGAAGCAGTTTCTTAGCAAGGGTTATACTAGATGGTTTGCCATTGTCTTCCCAGTTTAGTTTGTCCATGCTCAATCATTTTGAAGGCTGAGCCCAAGCAAGGAAGCAACACATATCATTATTATTATTATTATTTTTAGAAATTCCTCAATATGACTCGGCCAGGGTTTGAACCATCGATCTCCCAGACTCAGAGCAGATGCTGCCACCAAGTCTGGTACAGTGCATCATGCAAACAATTATTCAGCCTGTAGATCATATCCTTGACAAGTTGAGCTTGTCCACACAAGTTTGCACCTCACCTTAACAGCCAATGAGACTGGGCTGGTAGAACCAAGGAGAATGCCCCATCACAGGTGCTCAGCAATTAAACAAAACATAGACTATTGAATGAGACATCAAATTTTTACATATTCCCTTCCTTCCCATAAAATAAAAATCGCCGAACCACAAACTAGTTCAGCCCACACAGACTCAGGAGTGTCGAGGTTTTTGCCATTCTGCCTTTCTCCAAATCCTCGAATGTAATGACATGGCCCTGTGTGAAAATCCGACCCCGAGTATCTGAGCAGACAAATGTCACCTAACTACCCACTCTTGGCCCTTTGGAGTGGGTCAAAATGCAATTCTTTCAATGTCATCCTGCCTGCTCCCATTGGCCATTACTGTTTGGTGGAAAGGGGTTTGAAAGTTCACAGAGTAAATGGAGTAGCTATGTGGATATAATGATGCATTGTAGCATTTAGCAGTTCTTGCAATGGTGCCTACTTGTAACATTTCATGCTTTTAAAAAATGTGGTTCACTCCCATTTCTAAAAGGAAAAGAGCCTCAAAAATCAACGAGCAGTTCTCCAAGATCAATACTGACTCAAACATAATGTTTGCTAAAGGGACAATTAATAAAATGTTTGTTTGAAGGCTCTCAAAGTGTTTGTGTTATAGCACTGAAATCGATTAAACAAACTTTGTTACAATTATTGTTTTATCACCTAAAACAACCTGGTTATGTTTTAATCCAAGTGTGCAAATATCACAGCACAATGAAAGGCTAAGTTGCCAAATATAGTACAATGCTTGGAGAGTGTACCATGCCATGCACACTCACCTCTGAGCTGTCTAGCCTAAGTTTGAATCCCTGCCCAGCTATAAACTGTCAAGCTGGTGTTTCACAAGCAGGGCGATTCATCAATGTCTGTGCTGTCCCTCGGATTGACGTGAAACTGCGTGTCCCTTCTGCTAATATTCATTGGTGGATGTTAAAGATCCCACGGTGTCCTTCGTGAAGAGTAGGCAAGCTATCACCAGAACAATGAACAAATTATAAATCTCTGCTCTAACCTACAAGGTGCACTCCATCAGCGGCACAGCTGCATCCCCAGTTTGCAATGCAACCAGCAGCCAATATGTTCTGAATTTGAAAGGAAATGACCACACAATGTACAACAATTACACACATTTGACAAGTTTGCTGCCCATAAAGTTGATCATCCAGAATTAGATTCTGAAACGATATTGTAAAAAAATAAAAATCTGGTTTTATTGCTTGAAAATGAGAGAGTCCCAAAGCCTCAATCAATCTCCACATTTTTTTTATTTCCACCTTTTCTGAAATCCATTCACAAGCAGACTTAAAAACACTGTTTAAAAGTATTAAACACAAGATGTGATGGTGCATTAAAAGAGCATGCGACTGATAAAAAAAAGCAGGATGCCTTATATTTTAAACCACCCAACAGAACACTGCGATGCTCCACGGAAAGTGCAGACGCACATAGACCTTCATGATACGTTTGTGTCTCATCACATCAGCCCTTTGTCAACTATCGCTGTGCGCGAGCATGACAAAAGATAAAATCAATCTATCATGCAAGCTAAGTCACCCTGACAGGAAAAAATCAATCTATGATGGCAGATGGTGCAATTCATCATGGCAAGTCAAGTCGCAACTTAATGAAATCTTCTTCATGAAATGAAACAAACTGTCTCATCATTACTCACTGTCATACATACACAATTAGATTCTGAAACAATATTGAAAAGAATTAAAATCAGGTTTTATTGTTTGACAATAAGAGAATTTTTCTGGTGTGAAATACCTGTGTGTGGTGTGTTTCCAATACCTGTGTTTAGAGTTTCAATCAAGTTATATGTACTTTAACTACACTCACATTCTAGTTTTGATAGCAAAAGTGTTGCGTTTTGAACAAGTGATTGCGAAAGTTGTCCAAGGTCCTTCACTAAAACATCCTGAACTAATCTTCTGTTGGGAGATCTGAAACCTCGTGTGACTGCATAAGTAGTTACAAATCAGGAAAGGACTAAAAGAGGCAAAGTCATCAACCCGATATGCAATGCTCGCAAGATATTGGAGATGTTTCAAGTCTCAACATAGTGCTGTGAAAGACATTCTAGGATCCTTAATAGCCATCAGGTACAGCATACTTCAGTATGCAGTACCCCCTGTGTGCACTGCAAGAGAGCCACAATTTGATCAGATCAAGTTGCATTTGGAATCAAATGCATCAATCAGAAAGGTGAAATGCAGGCAAGTGAATAAACCATCGCAGTGCATCAGCCTATTGTTACTGGATATAAATAATTCAGATAAACCACAGACAATTCTCATATGATGGTCAATAATCGATTTCTAGCATTTATGTTGATGATATTCAGGAAGTGACTAAAACAACCACTCCAGTCATTGCACAGACCATCTTGAATGAAGATTTTAAAATAGGTCTCTGAACAACAAAAAAAATATCCATGGAATTGTTTGCACAAAAATATAAATCAACAAGATTAAGTCTTATTTAAAAATAAAATAACATTAACAAATACGAAAAACAAAGACCCACTCACGTCTCTCACCTGTGACTGGAGGGAATAACCAATTAGCTCTCACCTAATCAATTTAATTAAACCCAGGTGGCGAGGATTATATAAACGAATCGACTCTTCCCATGCTCTTCTACCCAAAGAAGCTGCAACCATGCAACCATGAAAGGCTACCCAAGGGAAGCCCTTTGTTGTTTCAAGCCATTCCCAGAGTTCCTCCACAGCTGTAAAGACATTCACGAATAGTACACACATAAGAATCCCAATGCAACACACCCCCTCAGCTGCCAGATCTATTTCAACACTTGTTGGTGAATCGTCAGCAACAATGCAGACAGAAACATGCAGCTTTAAAAAATCTACCCAAACACACAGTTTTTATTCATGCACTCCCTTGGAGTTCCCTTAGTGTACATGCAAAGTTTCGAGCCTCTTGGTTTTATGGTTTTTGAGTTATGGAGGAGACACAATATCACAATATCTATCTCTATCTCTATCTCTATCTCTATCTCTATCTCTATCTCTATCTCTATCTCTATCTCTACTAAGAAATACCACCCATCTCTTCACCGATGAGAGTACTAAGAGAGTGGGACACAGAGAAAGAGGGGAGAGAACTGTTGCAATGGTGACTTTGTCCTTCCATGAGATGCCAAGGATGCATGGCAGACTACGAAGGTGGAAGTTATTGAGCTGTTTTTTCTTGACAGCTGTAAGTTGTCCATGCATTGCTGCCATACAGCAACATGCCAAGAGTACAGGCCTTGTATGTCAGCTTCTTCGTCCAAATATGGTCAGCTTATTCTTTGTCCAAACCCATTTTGTGAGTTGGCCAAAATTAGTGGCTGCCTTTTTAATGTGCATGTTGAGTTCCTCATCAAGAGAAACTTGCCTGTCACCATGGATCCAAGATAGCAGAATTTGCTGATTGCTTACAGTGGAGTGTTGATAAGTCTAATCATGAGTGGAGACATGAAACCTTGTCCCATAACTACATTTTTATCATCATTGATAGTGAGGGAGAACATTGTTCAGAGAAGGGATAGATGATCCATAAGCCACTGAAGCTCATCCTCAGGCCAATAGTGCAGCAGCATCGACATAGAGGAATTATCTGATGAGGACATGCCACACATTCATCTTAGCTTTCAATCTGGACAGGTCAAAGAGCTTTCCGTCTGTGTATGGAGGTACACTTTTTCCATGTCTGCAGGGACGACATAGATCAACAGCACAGAAATATATATATATATATATATATATATATATATATATATATATATATATATATATATATATATATATATATATATATATATATATATATTGTTGTGGTTACCAGATTCGCAAACCACCATTCAGGTCCCTTAGGTGAGGTATCTCGGTAAGTGCATGTGTAGTTAGGCCCAAACCCGTTGTCTAGTGGGAATACATGTCATTTATACGTGCTGCGACTCTTCAGGATAGCCGTTTTTCTTTTACTATCTTTATTTTGGACCAACCGCCATGATCACAACCACAACATCAACCACCGACCACAACCACCGCTTCACCACAACCGTAGCATCGCCACCGTTCTTGCCCCGCTGTGGGTACCGGTGTTGGACTCATGCAGAACGCGCGTCGAACAGCGTGTACAAAATCACGGATTTTGTGCTTCAAAAACGGATCAAAAACGACACACGCCCACTTTTTGCCGTCCAATCGGTGAGCGAGGGGCGAATTGGCCCCGCCCCCAGGGCGATCGATATATGCAAATTTGTGGATCAAAAAGCCTTCACGCCCACTTTTTCTCGGGCCAATGGGGAGCGAGGTGAAAGGTCAAAGGGAGGGGGTCAAAGGCGAAGTTACGGGGGGATAAAAGGACGGTGTTCGTCAGTCAGAAGAGAGTCGCAAACGAGAACGAGTCGCAAAAGGAGAACGAGAACGAGAACGAGAACGAGAACGAGAACGAGAACGAGAACGAGAACGAGAACGAGAACGAGAACGAGAACGAGAACGAGAACGAGAACGAGAACGAGAACGAGAACGAGAACGAGAACGAGAACGAGAACGAGAAGGAGTCGGAACGGAGGGGACGAGTGTGGAAGTCTGGAGCCCGAAGCCTGCAGTGGCTGGAGAAGCTGAAGAGAGTCGGACGAGGGGGTGCTCGCGTCGGTGCCAGGAGCTGCACGCCCGAGGGAGGCCGGCAGCGCGACCTGGCCGAGGTGGAGACGCACACCAGGGATAATAAAGATCCTCTATACCCCGAGCATCAGCAACCCCCTCCTGTTTCCCCCCGCGCTGAGATAGTGCGACCAAGGGGGCCCCTTTTCCCACCCCCGACCAGACACCGTCCACGAGGCCCGCGGGTTGCGGGGCCATCGCCGCTCCGCGTCTCATCACCAGACGGGTAGGCCCGACCCGGTCTCGGCCTCAGGCCCGCCTCATTCTTGAGGTATTTCTTTTCCTTGGTTTTGGGTATGTGTTGTCGGCGCCGTCTGTGAAGTAGAATTGTATAAGTGTTGCCGTGTGCTCGGTAGTCGGTATTAGCTCTGCACTGTGTTTTCACTTTTATGTTTGCTTTTTGTGTAAATGGAATTGTGTTTTCTTTTTTTTGTGTGCATTTGGTGGAATTGTATTTGTGTGCTTCCCGTGTGCCGCGAATAAATGTGCTTTATTGTTGAACTGTTCTCCCGCTTCGCTTCGTCTTTTCCTCCATTGAATCCTCATCTTGCTTCACGTAAAGGGTTGGTAGTGGGCTGAATACGCCCGATAATTAATCGAACCGTCGAGGTCGACGATAACACCGCTCGGTTATTCTGATAGTACGGAACGGGTCGCTTAAGTGGCCCGTGTCCGAAGTCGACCTGCGGCGAGGTGCGATCGCCCGGTCTACCCTCCGCGTGGGTACTTAGGTAGGTCGAATTTGGCGAGCAACCCTATCCCACGCGGGGGCTGATTGGCTCGATCGCGGTGAGACCGAAAGGTCCACCCGTGACTGGTTCCCGGCGTTAGTCCGAGAGGGTCACGACTGCATTGTCCGTCCGGTGGGCGACGTTCCGCGATTCGAGTTACGTGGCCGTTCGCACGCCGGCGGGCGCGAAATCCGCAACACTGGTGTCAGGAGTGGGATACAAATTCATCGCCCTCCTCGCGGCACTGGTATCGGAGAACAGGAAAACGGGCTGTCCTGTCTCCGGCTAAATTCACGGGAATCGGTCCAGGGGTGAGAGAAGCGACCCCCGATTCCCTCCAAATTACGAGCGAGCAAATTAACCCTTCACGAGAAGCAAGATGGCGTCTCAAGGCGAGCGGGAGCCGGGGGTATTAGAAATGGATGTAGAATGTGTAGGATCCATGGTCCAGGATGGAATCCCCGAGCAGGAAATGTTGATTGTGCAGGAACACGGACTCGCCCAACTGAACCCAGGGCCTGAGGTGGGTGCGGCAGCGGCCGCGGTGTATGACACCTCCCCCCCCCCCTCTCCACCAAGACCCTTCCCCAACCCCTGCCGAAACGGCTCACTTGAGTGCATCCGACATGGCCCAGCTATTCACCATGCTGGCACAAATGAATGCGGCAATGACAAATGAAATAAAAAACAAAATAAAAAGCATGAACGAAAAGATCGATGCGAGTACACAGCAAATGAAGGAAAGAACGAAAAAGCTGCGGGGTGAGACGCAGAACATGGGCCGATGCCGGCAGGCAGGCATGAAGGCCGTGACAAAGGAAATAATAATAGTTGAGACAAGGGAGGTAAAGGGTGAAGAGGTGACAGAGTTGGCAGAGACACGGGAGATAGAAAAAATAGAGGAAAGACTACACGAGGAAGACTGGGTAAGTGACGCGCACACACACACGGAGGTAGTGGAGGACAATGGGGGTGAGCTGGCGGACTGGGTAGAGACCCAGTGCGAGCACCTGGATGGCCTCCTCCAGGAACGAGGGGAGGGAGTATGCCCCCTTGAGGCGAGTCACGACCAGGTGAGTTCGGTCGTGTTTTGCGAGGTTGAGGGGACGGGTGCTGTGGACGGGTGCACGGAGAGCTTGGGGGGTATAGAGGCCCCGGAGACCCTTGTGGGGACACGAATCCCCAGTATGGTTGTCCCTGTGTGTGTGGTGCAAGGTGTGAGTGCGTCCCCGTGTGTGGAAGCGACCCCGTGTGTGAGTGGTGTGGTGGCGATGGTGCCAGAGTACGTGCTTCCCAGCACGCCGTGTGTAGATGAGGCACCGTGTGTGGAAGAGGCCGTGTGTGTGAGTGAAACGGCCAGTGTGGATGAGGCACCGCGGGTGAGTGCCCCCGCGTGTGTAAATAGTATGGTTTGTGTGAGTAGTGAGGCACACGTGAGTGAAACGGCCAGTGTGGATGAGGCACCGCGGGTGAGTGCCCCCGCGTTTGTGAGTGAGGGACGGTGTGTGGATGAGGCACCGTGTGTGGAAGAGGCCGTGTGTGTGAGTGAAACGGCCAGTGTGGATGAGGCACCGCGGGTGAGTGCCCCCGCGTGTGTAAATAGTATGGTTTGTGTGAGTAGTGAGGCACGCGTGAGTGAACGGCCGAATGCAAGGGAGACCGTGTGTGTGAGAGAGCGGTATGTGAGGGAGATGTCGGTTGGCATGCGGGAGCACGCAGCCGCGTCTCCCGGTGTGAATGTGATGGAGTGGACTGTGTGCGTCGTAACACGCAGGTGTGCGTGGGTTGAATGGAGGCGACGACGGAGACATGTAAGGAACGAAAGCCGGGTAGCGGCTGTAGCTGTTTCGAGGACCGTGCCGGGTTCACCCAGCAGTGAGCACGCGGTTCGTGCTGTGCAACGCACGAGACCGCCACGTGCTCGCTTGCGAGAGTGAAGTCCCGGTCCGGAAACGCCAGCGGTGGATTTGCCGATCCCGCGGACGGACAAAGTTTAGGCAGGTAAATGGATTTGGACCGGACGGGTTCTCCACGCGATCGTGTGTGTTGAGCTCCAACGGGCAAAGCACACGTGTTCGCGTGGGGAACCCCTCGAGACGTGGGGCTTGTTTTTTTTATGCGCACGGTGACGTCATGGCTGCACGTGGGGTTGGAATCCGGCAGGAGGGGTATCTCTGCCGGATGGTCCCGTCCAAGGAGGGACGAGGAACACGTGCAGCTGCATGACGTCACGGGCAGGTGCAAAGTGCGCGAGCTCTGAGTTGCCGCGCAGGTGCTGCGCATGGAAAAAAAAAAAAAAAAACAAGCCTCACTTTCGGGTGCACAGGATTCCTGGGCAAGGGGTGGAAGACCCCCTTACCTGGGCACAGGATGGAAACTAGTTAGGGGGAAGGGTTAGCTTAGTTAGACCGACTCCATGGGGCAGGGGTAAGTCCTCATGGAGTCCGTGGAATGGATTAGGTAGAGGGATTTAGTGAGATTTAGGTTGGGGAATTGATTAATGGGATTATTTGGAGACAGTGACAGACAGTGAATGTGTAGAGGGGACGTAGTTTAGCTACGTAGTGTTAAAAGGAACGTGCTGTAGTTTAAGGGACGACGTGGGAGCACGAGTTAGTTAGGGGAGGTAGTTAGGAGGATGGCAGAGTTCAGCGGTGAGTGTGTTGAAGAGTTGTTGGTGAGTTGTGAGGTGAGTACGTGTACATGTTGAGTGAGTGAGGCCAGCGGGTCTGTGTGTGTGGAGTGAATGGGGAATGCATGGTGCGATGAGTGATTGGGGGGAGGAGTGACTCCCGCCCAAGGGACCCCGGGGTCAGTATAAAGTGAGTTAGCTGGGTTAGTCAAATTGAAAAATGGAGGTCGTTTTGTTGTTGGTGGGAAAGTAGGCTCGAGACCCATTTGGAGGGGTGCAGGAGCCCTGTTGACGGGCTTGGGAGCGTGGCTGCGAAAGGTGAGTATCGCTGAGTGGATACCCCGGGCACCAGGCTAGTCGGCCGTGGTAGGCCAAGGGCCCGTGGGGGGCCGGGATAGCGTAGTGGGCACGGGTGCGCCTGCTTGGTGCGGGGGCCCGGGGCGCCATTAGCCGCGTGGGCAGTGTTGTGGGCACGGGTGACCCTCGGAAAGGGGCCCGGGAGGCCGGCCTGCCACGTGTGCGTTTCAGGGGAGGTGCCATGAGGGGCACTCCCCGGTGTTAGGGAGCCGGAAGGCTCGGAGGCAGTGTAGTGCCCGGGGGTGCCATAGCGGGAGATTCGGCAGAGGGTCGTGCCTGCCAAAGGGAGCCACGTGTCCTAGCCAGGAGACCGTGTGAGGGCACGGAGAGAAAATTGGGGGGCGAGGCCCGAAATTGTGAGGACACCAACACAGGCGACGGGAATCTGGGTTGTTAGAACCAATAGTTTAAGCGAGAGGCGCTTGTTGAAAGCCCCGGGGTAGTTTAACAGTTAAATGGTTAGGGTAGATTAGGAGATGTACCCCTCCGCACCATCCATCCCCTCGCTGTCGTTGTGGGCCGCTGGACCCACTTTGGGTTAGATCGCCGAACTCTGGGGAGGCCATTCTGAGGCTTCATTGGGCCTCGACACAGGATGTTAGCTCTCCCTTATTCCCCTCCGGGAAGGGAACGTAGGGGTTGGGAGTAGGCTAGGTGACAGGATAGGTTAGCCGAACAAAGACGATAAAGGGGGTTAGGGGACGATTTATAGAGGGGAAGTAAAAATAAAAACAACAAAAAAATAAGTTGGGGCTAAATTGGGGTTTGACAAATTAAGGGAGTGGGTATGTACAGTGACAGGCAAAGGCGATAGGTTGGGAGGGAGACAGGTAGGTAGGTCCGAGCCCGCCTTCCAAGTGGCCAGCACCACCGCACTCCCTCCACCAACCTCCACTGAACAGCAAAAGCTGGCCAGCTTCATCTGCTGGCTGTGTGCTGCAAGGCCTGTGCCGGCCGGATCATCTGCAGCTGTGGTACTTCAAGGCCTGTGCCGGCCAGTTCATCTGCGGGCTGTGTTTGCCTGTAGCGGCCTTCTTCTGCGGGCTGTGTTTGCCTGCTCACCTTTGCCATGCCATGCCCACTGCCCACGTTCACCAGCCCCGTTAAATTTTTGCTTTGCCCCCCCCTGTTCATTTCCATGTGCGCCAGGATCAAGGCAACAGTTTGCAAGCTGCGAGAACTGCCCTGTTGGCAGCTGCAACACGGGCCTGCAGTGGCGGCCCGTGCACCGTGTTTGTGTTCATCCATCCATTCGTTGTGCTCATTGCGTGTGCCACTTGAGCTGGCACGGAGACTGCGTTTGTGCAGCCCAAGCACCGTTGTGGTTCGCTGAGTTCAGTTCAAAAGGGAAGGCCTTGGACTGCGTGTGAGCAGCCAGCCACGTTCCCTGTCACCTGCATTGTTTGAGCCAGAGACTGCATGTGGGCAGCCTGGCTTCCTGCTAACTGTTTTCTTTTGCAGAGTTCAATGATCCTGGGCCATGGTTTAGTGTAAAATTTGTAAGTTAAGGTTAAGATGTACTGTACATATGAGTGCGCCCCCGGCATGTATGTCTTAGCGCCGGCAATTTTATTTAAGTCGTCCGTGTGAGTGAGTTTGTTTAGGTAGTTACGCAGCCCTCAGGTTATTTATTTTGGGGACACGAATACCATGAATGTCGCACTCAGGGATCCGTAGGTAAAGTGTACTAGGGGAAAACTACACATGATGGCACACGAAAATTTGACGACTCGGGACGAGTCTGTAAAAAGGGAAGGGGGTAGTGTTGTGGTTACCAGATTCGCAAACCACCATTCAGGTCCCTTAGGTGAGGTATCTCGGTAAGTGCATGTGTAGTTAGGCCCAAACCCGTTGTCTAGTGGGAATACATGTCATTTATACGTGCTGCGACTCTTCAGGATAGCCGTTTTTCTTTTACTCTCTTTATTTTGGACCAACCGCCATGATCACAACCACAACATCAACCACCGCTTCACCACAACCGTAGCATCGCCACCGTTCTTGCCCCGCTGTGGGTACCGGTGTTGGACTCATGCAGAACGCGCGTCGAACAGCGTGTACAAAATCACGGATTTTGTGCTTCAAAAACGGATCAAAAACGACACACGCCCACTTTTTGCCGTCCAATCGGTGAGCGAGGGGCGAATTGGCCCCGCCCCCAGGGCGATCGATATATGCAAATTTGTGGATCAAAAAGCCTTCACGCCCACTTTTTCTCGGGCCAATGGGGAGCGAGGTGAAAGGTCAAAGGGAGGGGGTCAAAGGCGAAGTTACGGGGGGATAAAAGGACGGTGTTCGTCAGTCAGAAGAGAGTCGCAAACGAGAACGAGTCGCAAAAGGAGAACGAGAACGAAAACGAGAACGAGAACGAGAAGGAGTCGGAACGGAGGGGACGAGTGTGGAAGTCTGGAGCCCGAAGCCTGCAGTGGCTGGAGAAGCTGAAGAGAGTCGGACGAGGGGGTGCTCGCGTCGGTGCCAGGAGCTGCACGCCCGAGGGAGGCCGGCAGCGCGACCTGGCCGAGGTGGAGACGCACACCAGGGATAATAAAGATCCTCTATACCCCGAGCATCAGCAACCCCCTCCTGTTTCCCCCCGCGCTGAGATAGTGCGACCAAGGGGGCCCCTTTTCCCACCCCCGACCAGACACCGTCCACGAGGCCCGCGGGTTGCGGGGCCATCGCCGCTCCGCGTCTCATCACCAGACGGGTAGGCCCGACCCGGTCTCGGCCTCAGGCCCGCCTCATTCTTGAGGTATTTCTTTTCCTTGGTTTTGGGTATGTGTTGTCGGCGCCGTCTGTGAAGTAGAATTGTATAAGTGTTGCCGTGTGCTCGGTAGTCGGTATTAGCTCTGCACTGTGTTTTCACTTTTATGTTTGCTTTTTGTGTAAATGGAATTGTGTTTTCTTTTTTTGTGTGCATTTGGTGGAATTGTATTTGTGTGCTTCCCGTGTGCCGCGAATAAATGTGCTTTATTGTTGAACTGTTCTCCCGCTTCGCTTCGTCTTTTCCTCCATTGAATCCTCATCTTGCTTCACGTAAAGGGTTGGTAGTGGGCTGAATACGCCCGATAATTAATCGAACCGTCGAGGTCGACGATAACACCGCTCGGTTATTCTGATAGTACGGAACGGGTCGCTTAAGTGGCCCGTGTCCGAAGTCGACCTGCGGCGAGGTGCGATCGCCCGGTCTACCCTCCGCGTGGGTACTTAGGTAGGTCGAATTTGGCGAGCAACCCTATCCCACGCGGGGGCTGATTGGCTCGATCGCGGTGAGACCGAAAGGTCCACCCGTGACTGGTTCCCGGCGTTAGTCCGAGAGGGTCACGACTGGATTGTCCGTCCGGTGGGCGACGTGCCGCGATTCGAGTTACGTGGCCGTTCGCACGCCGGCGGGCGCGGAATCCGCAACAATATATATATATATATATATATATATATATATATATATATATATATATATATATATATATATATATATATATATATATATATATATATATATATATATATATATAATCAATCAGAGCTGAGGCAAAGGCACAGCATTGATTCACCCTGTTCTTTATCTCAAAACTGTCAGAAGTAAAGTCATCAAACTGTGTAGTACCATGCAGGTTATCATGGAAGGAATGAATGAGACTGAATGGCTTTGGGAGAAGGTAGATTATGTGCAATATCTGATAGACACCTGTCTTGCTCATGGTGTCAAATGCTCTTGTGAGATCCACAAACACAAGATGGAGTAGTGTTTGCTGCTCCTTGCACTTCTATTTTAGCTGACATAGAGAGAAGATCATGTCTACTGTGGATCTACCTACTCTAAAGCCACACTGTGTCTCTGGGTATGCTCTGTCAGCAAGTTGATGGAGCCTCTTTAGGATGACTCTGGCAGAGATCTTCCAAGTGATGCTTCGGTAATTGTTGCAATCTTCCTAATCGCCTTTGTTTTTGTATAGTTTGATGATATTTGTGTCATGCATATTCTGTGGGACAGAACCATCTCTCCAGCAGAAGAGGATAAGGTTAAAGATGTATGAAAGGAGGAAGAGTTTTCCATACTTGAGAGGTTCAGTTGAAATGTCATCCTTGTCAGGTAACTTCTTACCCACAAGAGAGTGAATGGCCTTTCCAAGCACAATTCATGTGAGCTCTGCATCAAGCTCATCCATGATGGGTAACTGTGGAAGAGCATCAAGCACAGGCTGGGAGATAGTGTTCGACCCAGCAGACCATTTGCTTATTCCTATCACTGAAGAATTTGCCATCTTTGGATTTCAGAGGAGTGAATTTGGTAATAATAGGACAAAGAGGTCTCTTGATACCATCATACTATTTTCCATGCTCATTCATTTCACTTCATTTTACATCCTCAATGAGATTCACAGATAGACGTGCAATATGTTTCTGAAGTGCAACATGCTGGCTTTTGATTAAATTCGTCAGCAGAGCGACGGGTAGGCCTGGCTAGTTTTACTTAAAACATATTGGCAAAATTTCAATCCACATGCGATTCTAACGAAATAAAGTTGTGCCCCCAAGCTATGACGAACCATTTCCCTGTCATATAATAAAAGGTGTGATATTGGATGCAAAGCTTGACAGATTATTTTGAAGAGGTAGCTGAGCTTCTGAGTGTTCTTCAACCAGTGTACTGGCAACAAGTGGCATTCCAAATACGTGCATGCCCACTGCTCTCATTTTATATACAAGCAAAGAACTGAACCTTATGGAAGGGTTACTTCCCCCAACATTGCGATTTATAATGCAGGCTCACACCAGGTAACACGAAACTAAACATATTTATATAGAGAGAAATTAGGTGCTCCTCCAAAGGTGAACCCCCGTGACTATTAATTTATATTTTACTGCCAAAACCTTCTCATGTACCACCATGTACAAAAAAAATTCTCATGTAAAAAAAATTAAAATTTTATCCATTTAAATTGAGGCTGTAACATAACAAAACGTGACAAAAGTCAAGGAATGCAAATACTTTCTGAAGGCACTGTGTGCGTGTGCGTGTGTGTGTGTGTGTGTGTGTGTGTGTGTGTGTGTGTGTGTGTGTGTGTGTGTGTGTGTGTGTGTGTATACATTTGTAAATAAATAATATATACATATATCAAGAACATATATATATATATATATATATATATATATATATATATATATATATATATATATATATATATATATATATATATATATATATATATATATATAAAAAGCCTGGTGTTGGCTTAGTGGTTAGGGCGGCGGCTTGGAATCCTAGGGTCCTGAGTTCAAGCACTGTTTTCAGCTGAATTAACACCAGGGGGTTGACTCAGCCTGTCATCCTTCCCAGGTCGGCGAAATGAGTGCCAGTGTACTGGTCCCGGTGTATGCCCCGGTTAGAATAGGTGTACCATATCCCTGTGTGTCATAAGAGGTGACCAGGGTTGGCATCAGGAAGGGCATCGGCCATAAAAACATTGCCTCAAGAAAAAGCCAAACCCCTGCACAGCAGGGAAAAATGGCTGTAAAAACGGTTATATATACATATATATATATATATATATATATATATATATATATATATATATATATTAATATATATACATATATATATATATATATATATATATATATATATATATATATATATATATATATATATATATATATATATATATATATATATTGTTGTGGTTACCAAATTCGCAAACCACCATTCAGGTCCCTTAGGTGAGATATCTCGGTAAGTATATGTGTAGTTAGGCCCAAACCCGTTGTCTAGTGGGAATACATGTCATTTATGCGTGCTGCGACTCTTTAGGATAGCCGTTTTTCTTTTACTATCTTTAATTTGGACCAACCGCCATTGTTACCACCACCAGTCACAACATCAACCACCAACCACAACGCCGCTTCACCACAACCGCCACGACTTTCACGTCACACCTCGCAACCGTCGCATCGCCACCGTTCTTGCGCCGCTTGTGGGTACCGGTGTTGGACTCGTGCAGGGTGCGCGCCGAACAGCGTGTACAAAACCACGGATTTTCCACTTCAAAAACGGATCAAAAACGACACACACCCACTTTTGTTCCGTCCAATCGGTGGGCGAGGGGCGATTTGGCCCCACCTCCAGGGCGTTGGAGGGCGATCGCTATATGCAAATTTATGGATCAAAAAGCATTCACGCCCACCTTTTCTCGGGCCAATGGGGAGCGAGGTGAAAGGTCGAAGGGAGGGGGTCAAAGATGAGAGAGCGAAGCCACGGGGCTTATATAAGCGACCGTGTTCGTCAGTCGAGTGAATAGAGAGTTAAGACTTCGCGGGCGGTGGAGTTGGGAAGAAGAAGCAAGAAGGAGTTGGTCGTCGTCGTGTGCGTTGGAGTCGGAGCAAAAGGGGACGGAGCTGTGGAGAGGCGGCGAGGGCAGACGAGGGGGTGCTCGCGTCGTGCAGGGAGCTGCACACCAGGGAGGCCGACGGCGCGACCTGGCCGAGGTGGAGACGCTCGTCGCGGGACTCGAGGCAGAGTGGAAATCCTCTATACCCCGAGCATCAGCAACCCCCTCCTGTTTCCCCCCGCGCTGAGATAGTGCGACCAAGGGGGCCCCTTTCCCACCCCCTACCAGACACTGCCCGCGAGGCCCGCGGAGTTGAGGCACCATCGCCGCTCCGCGTCTCATCACCAGACGGGTAGGCCCGACCCGGTCTCGGCCTCAGGCCCGCCTCATCCTTGAGGGTTCTCTGTTCTTTTTCTTGGTTTTGGGTATGTGTTGTCGGCGCCGTCTGTGAAGTAAAATTGTATAAGTGTTGCCGTGTGCTCGCGTAATCGGTATTAGATCTGCATTGTCGCATTTGCTTTTTGTGTAAAATTGCATTGTGTTTCTTTTCTTTTCTATGTGCTTTTGGTGGAATTGTATATGTGCGCTTTCCGTTCATCGCGAATAAATGTGCTTTGTGTTGAACTGTTTCCCGCTTCGCTTCGTCATTTCTTTCATTGAATCCTCATCTTGCTTCACGTAAAGGGTTGGTAGTGGGCTGAATACGCCCGATAATTAATCGAACCATCGAGGTCGACGAATAACACCGCTCGGTTATCCCGATAGTACGGAACGGGTCGCTTAAGTGGCCCGTGTCCGAAGTCGACCTGCGGCGAGGTGCGATCGCCCGGTCTACCCTCCGTGTGGGTACTTAGGTAGGTCGAATTTGGCGAGCAACCCTATCCCACGCGGGGGCTGATTGGCTCGATCGCGGTGAGACCGAAAGGTCCACCCGTGACTGGTTCCCGGCGTTAGTCCGAGAGGGTCACGACTGGATTGTCCGTCCGGTGGGCGACGTGCCGCGATTCGAGTTACGTGGCCGTCAGCACGCCGGCGGGCGCGAATCCGCAACAATATATATATATATATATATACACACAAATATATTGTTGCGGAAATGGCCCTTAGTATGCTACTCAATATTGGATTACCTCAGATCCCCCCATTAAATGCATGTTTAGCCAGGCTGTTTGGTAAAATGGACGTTACATGTGTCGGGAGGTGTCACAGGCTATTTGTTTGTGCAGTGGTGGTGTGCCGAGGGCTTCTTCTTCTTCTTCCTTCCACTCTCCGGACGAGGCTCCGCCCAGTCGGTTGAGAGGGAGTGGCCAAAAAGAGGAAGTGAAACTAAGGGGAGGAGTTTGTCGGCTTCGTAAAGGGGAGGAGCCAGTGGGCAGCGAACGGAGACTTCTTGGAGTAGTTCAGTTTGGGGGAATAGTCAGTTTTGAGTCATGCTCGGGCTTCGAGGCGGGAAGGAAAGGAAAAGGTGGAAAAGAACTGAGAGGACCTGGCTGCTCTGTGAGTCTGGAGACGGCTTCGAGAGGAGGTGATCGACAGTTTCAACCTGCGTCTAACGATGGAGCCTCTGACTGTCCTGACTCACCTCACGGCTCGACGACGTTTTGGGATCCCATGGACCCAGCCTGCCGGAGCCCGGCACCCAGATTTGGCCTTGTCTGGTGAACAGGCCAGGCATGGACTTGTATGCTGGACCTTGTGAGAGACCAGCTGAAACCCATCATCGATCTGACAGTCTTGTGCCGTCGACCTTACGCGGGGTCAGAGCGTGCGGAGGCCGCATGCGGTGAGACAGAGGAGGGCGAGCGCCATTTTGCCACGTGCCGTGCTCGAGCTTGAGGGCTGGAATCCGTGGACATCCGCTTGTTACGAGCGACATTAGAAGCTTTTGACACTTTCCTCTCGTCCATGAAACATCACCAAGTACTCTGTCTTGTCTGCATGCTGTCTATGTCTTGTCTGCATGTTGTTTAAGGTATATCTCTTTTGGGACCCCCTCGAAACCTGAAGTTCCCTAGTTAAGAACGGGTTATAGATTAATTAAAACATTGTCATGAATGTTTTGCTTGTGTTGTGTTCCCTGATTTTCCCCAATAAATCTGGCTGATTGGCATGAAGTTGCCGGTATGGATTAATTTGTGTCGCGTCGAGGAACGATCCGTTCGATTGGTGTATAAAACCAAAGTGGTTACAGACTGGCAGAAAACGCTCAGCATCTGACAAAACCAGTCTGAAACCGGGGTCTATTTCCCCAACTGGTAAAGTCCAGGGGTACATTGGTATCGTGATTGAAGACGCGTGACCCGAGGCCTGTGCCGAGCCAGCCGGCATTATCAACCCCGGAGACGGTGGTGGTGAGGGTGGTGCCAAGACTCGGGTGAGAATCCCACCACCGCTGAATCCTCAACAATATAATGGACCCCTCCTACACTCCTCTAGCCAAAGAAACTGCTTAAAGCAACCCAAGAAGACTGACACAAGGTAAGCACTATGCTGTTTCGAACCCTTCCCAGAGTTCCGATTTATATATTGACTGCTTTTGACGTTTGCACGTGGAATATACTTGAGAGCCTCATTGGAATGCGATGCTGTCTACGCTGTCGCTGTTGATTCACCAATGTGATGAAACTGGTCCGGTAGTTGAGGGGGTGTGTAGCATTGGGATTATCGTGTGTGTACTATTTGTGAACATCTTTATTATTATTGAGGAACTCTGGGAAGGGTTTGAAACAGCATAGTGCTTACGTTGTGTAGGTCTTCTTGGGATGCTTTTTGCAGCTTCTTCAGCTTGAGGAGTGTGGGAGATGTCGATTATTGATATAATCCGAGCCAACTGGGTTTATTTGATTCGGTGAGAGCTGATTGGCTGTTCCCTCCATTCACAGGTGAGAGATGTGGGTGGATCTTTAAAAAAAAAAAAAAAAATATATATATATATATATACATACACATACATATACAAATCTATCTTTAACCAAGGAAATACATAGAAGCAAACAGTTCCCTAAAATGCATCAGCACAATGTCTGAATTTGGAAAGCAGATGGCAGTCACAGTATATGAGCACATTTAGATGTTATATTGAACATATGATGATCGACCTGATGTTGGAGTGAATAGTAAAGGCAGTTGCAAATTCAACTTCCATGAAGGCAGTGTGTGATCAAGTTGATGGTACTGTGTGATGCAAAGCCCAAAACAGAAGTAAAAATAGATGTTGCCATCGAGTATTGCTAAAAAACTGCTTTCTGTAGCATCTGTACAAGCCATACCGGTTTAGATTTGTGGTCATTCGTCGCCAAAGGATCACACCCCTTCAATGTGGAGTTTTGCAGTGCGATGAATGGTCTGAAAGAGAACACAAGCCTTGCAGAACAGCATGATCCCAAAAAAGGATGCCCAAGACAGCCGAGTAAATCCCACTCAGCCTGGAACCCCAATGAATGCTAAGCCGCTGAGAATTTCCTTGTTTTGAAAGGGGAAATCTTCCCAAGTGGAATGGTAAAGCGATCACAGTGGCTTCATCAAAGCCTTCCTCCTTGTTCTGCTACATCTGTCCTTTCTGGTTGGTTATATATACATACATACATACATATATCTCGCACTCGATGTCCTCTCACTCTTTTCAACAGTTTCACACATTTTATAGTTGTGCTCCCCATCTCCCAAGGTCCCATCACAAGGCTGCCCACAGCCTTGAAAAGCCTCGACCTGCCCAGGCCTGCCTCTACTTGCCTGGGCAAATCTTTGCTCAATCAAGAGTCTGTACAATCATCCTGAAACGATAATATAATTGATGCTGACCAATGGCAAGTTGCTAGTTATGCACAGTTTTTACAACAGTTATTAACCCAGTTCACATTTCTCTACTCCTTACTTTACTCTCGTTGCATATACCGAACGATTATGTGCCAAAACAATGACAAAAAAAGCGTAATCAGAGATTGCAGACCCTTGCTCAGACTTGTTTTGCGTGGTGCTTGTGTAGTTTTGTGTAGTGTATTTTGTGTGGTGTGTTACATAATTAATAAGACATAATTACAACTGCCACTTAAAAACTGCTGGCAGTGATGACCTGGTACCAAGACGTCCAGCTTTGATGTAACTCCACTTTGATTCGACACTTGACCCTGACCCATGACTTTTGTTATTATTCAATTGAATTGAGGACGGGATTAAAATAAATTAACTTCAGATCAAATGGAAGACCAAATAGGTACAGTTCTGCAATGGAGTGATCAGAAGGAAGCCAAACAAGCAAAAAGCAAAGATGAAGTCATCAGGAGGATAGGATTTGAGTTTCAACTGCCACTCCTCTACCGTCAAAGCCAAGCAGACACAGCCAGGTGAGTCTTAGTCAAAAAATAAAAATAACAAAGAACCCAGATTCAAAAAATTAAATAATTCTGGCTAATAGACCATGTGTCCGACCAGGTAATAATGGTACATGGAGTAAATTCTAAGCCCCAAAAAAACAATAATTACATCAAAGCAGAACATCACAATGAAATGCAGAGATTGGACTGTTGGTCACCCCTCCACGAGAGGCATATCCATTTTTGGGTTATTGGGACTATCTCGTTCTGAGATCATTTTGGACATTCATCATTATTCTGAAATTGCTTCTCTAACAATATTCGAGGACATGATAAAAGTTGATTGTTTTCGTGATTTTATAAATGTAATGAATAAGACAATATAGAACTTACATCAGTTGGACTGACTTTTTTTTTTAACTTTGTTTGACTCTGTTTTTATAGCAATTAATCCCACATGGTGACTGCAGAAATGTCAACATGTGGAGTGAAAAGGCAATTATAACAATGAGGTTGAGAAAAATTCCCATAGCCAGTGCCCCCCACGAGCTTGCCACAGAAGGAGGGATTCTGCCCAGTGTGGCTTTGTGACCTCGGCGCAACTGCATGTCCATCAGTATGGCTTCCAGTTGAGTGATGGTTGCCAACACAGAACTCAAGTGGAAGAGCTGGTGGCTGTGGCCTGCAAACAATCACAAAGCGACCACCATAGAGGGACAATCATGTGAGAAAAGGAAAGACAAACAGTTTCTTTTGAAGTCAAGGTGTGTGACAATAGTTTTGCAGAGAAAGGCTTACTTTATGTTCTGCCAATTCACAATGTCTATGTATCATTTAGGTTTGTAGAGGTTAATAATATCTTGCAACTTAACATAACCAACTAAATTCAAACATAACAAATATGTTGGATGGTTATCTTTTCACCCCTGTTTGTATGTATGTATGTTTATCTGCCTGTGAGAAGGACAACTCAAAAAGTTATAGATGGATTTGGATGACACTTGATGAACATTTTGGGTGCATTCCAAGGATGATTTGATCGATTTTTTTGTATAGAGCCAGATGTAGATCTGGATCCTATAATTTTTTTTTAATTACTAAGTCATTCTTCACCATTGTGGGGCCAAAAACGATATCTCAAAAAGTTATGGACGGATTCGGACGAAATCTGATGGCAAATTGGGTGTGTGACAATGATGAATTGAGTCGAATTTGGTGAAGATCTGGATCCGGATTCGGTAATTTTTTAAGTGCTTCTTCACCATTGAGCGATCGGGCCAAAATGATATATATAATAGCACAAAATCTCAAAACGCTGCGGATGGATTGTGACAAAGCTTGGTGGATGAGGGGTATGCGATAAGAACAAGCCGATTCGATGTTGGTTAAGGTCTGGAGGCAGATCCAGCCTATCAGTGGCCGACAAATTGTAAACTGTTCAGCCTGGCAGAGGCACGTGCTCCACCGAGTGCCATTCAAGTTTTATATGAATGTGTCTGGAATGTATCCAATCCTGTCAATGCCTGAACTGTCGTTGATCATTTCCCTCCAAACTCTTCCATTCTTCCTCTGCCCCTCTTGGCTCATCTGACTCATTATGTTCATCTCAAGAGCCATATTTGTCTTGCTATTATGAAAGAATGACAGCAATGTCGCAAAATATGGCTGTTCGCACAGGTCTGCAATTTATCATCTCACAAAAGAATTGAGCTGACATCTCCATGGCACCTGATATGAATTCCATCTGGGTTTGCTTTCTCATAAGCTGTCTCCGTCTGTCTCTGTCTCTGTCTCTGTCTCTCTCTCATCCCATCTCATATGCAGCTATCCTAGCCATCCTCTGGGCCTTATTACACTGAATTCTGTGACATGGCTGTTGCAGTCAAGCAACTTGCTTTCTCAATAAAGAAGAAGGCAGACCCAACAAAGGTTCATCTGTAAGGCTTGCAACGAGTGTGTATCCATTCTAAGGCAAGCCAGAAAGCATATTCTTGCAAAACTCAAGGCTGAATTTTCAAACAAAACTCCTTCCCCAAATTAGTGGTGGTGCTCAGTCAATCCATATCTGGTGTTAGATCCTTCTCCATCCACTCACATCAAATGGCAACACCACCAAGACTGCTTGAGATTCAAACCCTGATTGAGATAAGACATAAAGCTTTCTTTATCAAAATTCTGTCGATAGAAACTTTCACTACAAGGAAGGTTTTATTTTTCATTCAACAACAAAATACATAATGCATTTATTGCGACACCCCACAGTGTACATTTATTGGAATAGGTCTACGAGGAACAGACCTCACGTGGTGCGAGAACCCACCAACATAATCAAAGCGGCCCGGCGCGAGGCGCTCTGGTAGGTGCAAAGTGAAAAGGGTGACGGTTACAGCAGCCAGCAGCAGATGCACACAGTGACTTGGAACTGCCTGGTTGTACGTGCAGCCTTTTCCTGAGCAGAGAAACATCTACCGAGTGCACACACAATAAACAAGTAAGTGCAGTTCACTGTAGAACAATGGCCTCCTTCAACTTATGTGGAGGGGTGTTTGGCATCCTACTCACTATGCTTGCAGAATGCAGGTTTGTGAATGTGAACAGCCATGGCAATTGAGTTAAGTCGAAAACATGCGGTCCAAAGTGTAAAACTAAGCTGCTTATATTTAACAATATAGACAATAATTCTGAATATTTTCAGCAAAACCACTGATAAGGCATGTGAACATAGTTCAACATGAATCATTAACATATACTCGTTGGACTACAAGTCAAGGTGTGCAGAATGATTACCCTGTAGAGGAGAGGAATGCTGTCATAAAGATAGGGGTACGTGAAGGCCAAAATCCGAACCGCTTTGCTGAGTCTGGGACTTTGTGGCTCGGTTAGCCTGAAAGAACAAAAAATAAATAAATATAAACATAGCATTCAACAATGTGGAGTATTGTCGGGGTATATTGATCACAGTGGATCTGAGAACCAACACAGACTCACTCACTCACAGACTGACAAAGCACCATTATAATAGCTTTCCGTGTGCCTTTGGGAACATGCGAGGCTACAAAATCATCCAATACATTTCATGAAAACACATCCTAATAGTTTGTGTATCATAAAAGTTAACGTGTCGAATCACTGTCATAAATTAATTCACATGTGAACGAGCAAGATACCCCGTCACACAAACAAACCTCCTTGATAAGGAGTGGAGATAAGACAAGTCTGGCCCTGGATAACAATATGCAGATGCACAGACAGACACAGGGCAAAGAGACTGCACAGATTACAGATGCAACATTACTCCTCTCCAACTTGGACATAATACACATTAAAGGTAAAAAAAAAAAAAAAAATCAATTTGTGGTTAAATTTGATGTAAAAAGGATATGATTAGACAACTTTTTCAAACCGTGCCCAAGGCCCGTTGAGCATGCTAGTAGAGCCTGCAGATGAGAGGCAGATTAAGATATTTCAGGGTTCGGGGGCACAAATAATATCGGGGGTGCCCACATCCTATTAAAATATGAATTTGTCAAAATGCATTAATGAACAGATCCCATTGATATTTTGATTTGGTTACTCATATCCAATCAGCTCCTCATTCACCATCGAACCAACATCATGCCTTTAAATTACCAGTTTCTTCCAATATACATGTTAGGAAATGTTGACCGAAGGCCATTTTACATTAAAACCTGCAGTGCAGCTAAAAAAACTCAAAAAAAAAAAAAAGAAAAATCGGTTACAGATTTGTCCGGCTCATCTCGCATAGATAATTTGAACTGTAAGAGTTCATCAGGAAAAATCTGTTCCAAGTCATTGGGATAAACTGTAGTAAGTTCAGCGACACGCCTGTGATTATCAACGATGTCCATCAAGTTGTGTGTCGAACAGCACTCCAAAGAGGTCGGTCAGCCAGCTCTAAGCATCCAGTCGATGATGAAGACTTGCTGATAACTCATCAATCACAACATTAAATGTCTCGATGCGAAACTTTTAGCTTCTCTCAAGTAAGGTCTCGCATTCTTCTCATTCATCTGAAAACTTTTCTTTTTCGGGTACAACTGAGATAATTTGGTACTTTTGTGAAAGTTTTGCATGCGTTTTTATCAACATTTTCAACATTCGGGAATTGTTCTTGCAGAAAAGCCACAAATGATTCAAATGCTCTGAGTAACTGAACTGCTGTATTTAGGTCGATGCCACTTTTCTGTAACTGCAAGATGGTCACTTTAAATCGATGAAGAATGGTGTGCCAAATTTGTACCGTAAAAGTTGTTTCTAATTATTGTTCCATCTTGCTCTGCAATGAAGTCGCTTCCAGTCGGGGGTTACGCGAATGGTTCATATCATTTGACAGATTTTCCATGCCTTGCCGATGTGTATCTTAGTTCTGACACAGAGCTTGTGTCAAATCTGCTCGACTGCTTCATCTTGTATCCGACAGACGTTTCAGTGTAAAGAACGCCTGGCTAGCATCATCATGTAAAACCGGTGTCTCCAGCGACATGTGGATACTGAGCAGAAAATACACAGTGACTGCAGAAACCAGAACAGAAATGAACAGCATGTGAACAGCTGTTGTTAACACTGTTAACTCTCACTAAATTTAATGAATGGACAGCACAAGGAACTAAGTGGGTTTCATCGATTTAGATGTGCCTGCAGTGCCTGCAAACCATTTTGTCGTCCTGACATATTGCTGGCATTATCATACGATCGTCCACAGCAATTACAGATGTCTAAACTCAAGTTGTCATTGCAAGTACCAGTACACAGTCGGCAAGGATTGCTCCTGTGTGATTCTCTAGTGGCTCAACTCCAATAAATAATTATATAATTTTCCCTTCTGAATTACAAATTCTGAACATGAAAGTCAGCTGATCGTTGTGATACATCTTGTGTTGAATCCACAATCACTGAAATTATTTGGCGTGTTGCAGTTCAGCAGTTTCTAATTTTCTGCCTCATTATATCATTGAGTTCTTCACAAATACTTGATGACAGCTAGGAGGGATGACCTTTCCCCTTTCCTCCCAATTTTGCAATATGATCTTAAAAAAAAAATGGATCAAATTAAGCAATCGGCTGCAAAGTCCTCAAATAGTTTGCATTGTGTGGTGACCGTCATCAACAGCTCATCATGGCCACGGATTGCCAGTCCTCGCTCACTTAAGAACCTGATGACCGGCTACAACACGCTCAAGGACATCTTTCCAATCCTGACTCTTTGACTGAAATTGCTGAGCGAGATCTGCATCAACTGTGTCTGTTACATTGGCATACCATATCCATGTCAGGATGCAGATTTGATGGTCCAAGCTGTTCTCATGTTCATAAAGATTTCCGTCTCAGATGTTTCCAATCACTGATTCCTTCAGTAAAGGCATGTGCTTTGGTTGAAAGAAGTTTGCAGGCAAAACAACAAACATTTCCAGAAGCAGGTGAGTAAATAAGTCAGTCCCACATGACAGATTCACTGTTGTGGAGCCGAGAAGAAAACAGATCTTCAGACAGCATCGGTGTCTTTTCTCCTATCACTCGAGTTGCAGAACAAAAACGTTTTAGGTGTTTATTTTGACAAGCAGCTGAACCCTTCACAATCCAAAAACTGAAACTCTCATAAATGTTATTTCGCAATGCAGGATTATTGCTGAATCAATCGGCTTTGATTGCATTCGTCTCACTAGCAATCACTAGGTCCATTCCCATCCGCATCTGCCCAGTCATCATCGTCGTCTTCATCTTCATTAGCAGCTTTATCTCATCTATCTACATCTCTCTCTCTCTCTCTCTCTCTCTCTCTCTCTCTCTCTCTCTCTCTCTCTCTCTCTCTCTCTCTCTCTCTCTCTCTCTCTCTCTCTCTCTCTCTCGTTAAAGTACTGATGGATTGTCGGTCTCTATTGTAGTGGTACATAACTTTTTTCTTGGGCCACCTTGTGGCTGTGGTTGTCAAACTGTTCCAAAGGTCGATTAGGAGGGTGAAATTAAAGTAGACCCTCAGAGGGGCTATAATAAAGTTGAACTGCATGTGGATGCACTGACTTCACACACACACACACACACACACACACACACACACACACACACACACACACACACACACACACACACACACACACACACACACACACACACACACACACACACACACACACACACACACACACACACCCTTCAGAAAAAAACACTGAGGTTGTTGAACTTTAGCAACTTAGACACGAGCACAATCCCCTTCCACCATGTCAAAATGTCCCCACCTGGACCAGCAAGCCAGAGTGACTGTGATGAGGGAGTTGCAAACACTGCAGGGCACGTAGACATGGTGCAGCAATGAATTCACCCACTTATCTGGGAAAACGTATGCTGAGTATGCAATTCCAGAACCTAAGGACATGTGCAGTGAAATAGTTAACCTGTAAGCAGTCAGATGTTCTGCAATTACAAAAGATGTTTAATAAACAGTTAAAGTACATGGAACACTCCATTCTAATGAGTATGCTGCATTACTTCTCACAATGTTGATCCCCAGACCAGAGCCATGATTATGACAACATAGACCATGGTCTTCCACATCATGACTGACTATACTGAATGCGTTATCGGTGTCATAGAAGCAGCACTTACCAAGGCTGTAGAGGCTCAGCGCAGCGTAGTCAATGAAGAAGCAGATGTGTCGTGTGAAAACTGACATTGTGTTGAAAGTGTGGGCAAAACTGGAGGCAAGAGGGTAACCACAGCAGGTAACCATGAAAGCCATGGCCGGCCAGGTATACGAGTCTCTCCAAATGTCATTAGTTTGTGTAAAGACAAGCAATCGCCACAGGAAATACCTGTTGACACAGACAAATGAAAAATAATAGATGAACAACAATATGCTTTCACAACTGACATGTGTTTGGATTTCGTCGAGAGATTCTCCCTAACTCCATCCCCCCTCCCCCACCATACACACCCTCACAACTGGCATGTATGACATCCCCAGCCCCAATACCTCTGAATTCTTCCCAACCTCCCCTTCCCCAGCAGTCAACGATCATATGCGGTGTTTTCAATTTATTCCTTTTCCAACTAGTACATGAAGTTAGAAAACATTTCTAGTTTGGGAAAACAAAAATCCATTTCGTTGTTACTTTGAAATTTCAATATTTAATCTGATTTGACACTGCCATTTGCTTATTTCTGCACAACAGTTTTCGAACTGCAATTTTAGGATCATTAAAAATATTAATTCTGAGTGAACACAACTAATTAAATAACATAATTATCCAAATGAACTTACATAAACTGTGAAAAATTGAAACAGAAAATATCTGTCTTGTGTTATTAAATGGGACCCAACAAAGAAACAAGAGTGCATACCTCCACCAAGCTGAAGAGTTTACCTTTTGTCACCCACTGATAGGCCAGATCTGCATACGAACCTTAACCAAAATCAAATCAGCTTGTTCTTGTCACCGAACCAACTCATATATATCTGGTGTTGGCTTAATGGTTAGAGTGGTGGGCTTGAGATCCTATGATCCTGAGTTCAAATCTCACTCGGCTGTTGAATTAATACCAGGTGGGGTTAACTCTGCCTGTCATCCTTCTGAAGGTTGGCAAAATGAGTGCCACATGCCAGCATGCTGGTATCCTGTGTCGGAGTGGCGACCCGTCCAGGATCGTGTCCGATAGCCAAGGAGACTGCTTTGGCAGCATCAATGCTCTGCACAGAGGATGGTCCCAATGGATGGATGGATGGAACCGACTCATCCACTTCGTTTTGTCATAACTCGTCCACAACTTTTTGAAATATCATGCCATATATCGTTTTTGACCCTATCTCTCAAAGGCAAATAATCAATTATAAATATTTCATATTCTAGTGTCCGGATCCAGATCTTCACCAAAATTTAATCGAGTCGTCCTCGTCACACACCCAACCTGTTCATGAAATTTCGTCCAAATCTGTCCATATTCTTTTGAGATATTCTGCTCACAGACAGACAGACAGACAGACAGACAAGCCGGTAGGCGGCGATGGGTCGCCGAGCATGGAAACTATAAGATATAGAGCAAAATGGATGTCATATCGCAGATAGGGAATCACCTTAAGATTATGCATATCAAATCTCATCCAGTTCCATCTACTGATAACTACTCGGTATCAATTTGAATGAAAAGTACCGAAAATGCGGTTTGAAATCGGAAATCCCCAAAGTTTGAGGTGGTGCTGTGGTGAACGAAGATCTAAATCGAAAATCCGGCTCGATCATTTGTGCACAATGTATTCCAGACGATTAGTGTGAATTTTCATGACCATCCGACCATAACCCTAGGAGGAGTCGCATTTGGCGCGAAGGCCCCTCCAGCTCTCGCATATTATCGATTTTTGCACTAATTGACCTTTGACCCCTGACCTAAGCGAAATCGGTCAATATGTCCTGAGTCAAAGTTGCAGTACTCTTTGAGTACCATGAACCTGCAAAGTTTCATTCGTATCGATGCACACTCCTGGTCGCTTGGGGGCCTTCAATTTTCGCCAATTTTCACGCATACCCTAATTATAGGGGGCGCTGCGGGTAAAGTATTCCATATATCACAAAAACCGGAATACATTTGATAGAGCATCACCTGTAGATCATTCGCGCCAAATTTCACAACCCTATGTGGGATAATGGCTTTCGGAATTGATTTCGTGTGAACGGTACCGATTTTGAAGGTTTTTCGGTTGTTGCTAAGGAACCAAAGCGTCCCTAGCAACCATCACAATTTTCAAAGCACGAGGTCATAAGATATACCTACCACCCGAGTTTGGTCAAAATCGGCCCACGTTTACTACCAATTACGCTGATGACAAACATCCAAACAAACATCCAAACAAACAGACAGAATTTCTGACAATAAGGGTCTCCTATTTCGGCGACCCAACTGCTGACAATAAGGGTCACCTATTTCGGCGACCCAACAGATAAATAAACAGGGGTGAAAAGCAACTTCTGTCCACCTTTGGTGGTGAGATAAAAAAAGAAAATCTTTCTCCACAAAAAAAAAGTGGCAAATTTTCAGCCACAGTAAAACACTCGGCAGTTGACAAAGTGAAGAACAAACTCCTTCACCACATTGATTACATTTGCATAGATCATTGATGAATGCACTATGGCAAACAGATGTCAAATATCAAGTGGTCACGTGTGCTGTTTTGATGTCTGTTGTTGGCCAGCACATACATCTCTACACTTCCACACTATAGCAGACACATCGGCTGCATCTGTGACAGTGCACATCTTGGAAGAATCAAATGGTTGTAAATTAGACCCAAAACAGACGGCTGCTTGTGCGTTTGCTGGAGCTGAAAACTTCTCCAGAAGACACGATGGAGTCCAATCTTTGCTCATAGAAAAGTACAATGAAACCATCTAGTCCAACTATCACTAATGTGAGCTACAGATCTTCGAAGGACATTGAAGGAACGATAAATTTACTGCCTTTTATTATGTTCATTCTTAACAAGAGTCCAAAACGACTGAATGTCTTGTGGGGGGGGGGGGGGAGGAATAGAGGATGCTCTTGGACTGAAGTTAAAATTAGTCTCACCAGGTAAAACCCCGCCAGCTTTCGCATGATCGATCTCTGATTGTAGTCTTGAAATGACTGCAAAAGTTATTAATGGCTTTGGAAAGTATCCAACAAGACATGATGGATCTGAGTAATGAGGCTGGTGAGACTACTTTTGCAAACTATATTCAGATAATGCAATTGTCATTCTCTCTCTTTGTAAGCCTCCTGTTAAAAACATTTGGGTCAATAAACAACAGCATCCAAGGTGTCTGCGACAACAGTAGTTGTTCTTTGGCCAGCACTAAAAGCTACTTCGATCAATCAGAGATGTATCCATTGAAAACATACTGGAAGAAGCAAAAACTTAAGTCCAGAAGTGGGATAAAGAAGGCGATATATTTAAACCCTAAGTGATTGTTTTCTAAATTACCATGCCAAATTTTTTCCCCACCAGTCACCTGCAGCTGTTTATAAAGAATAATGTTTATGAATATATCTCTGAAATGCCAACATAAATACAACGTTGTTTTTCAGTGAAAGCCACTCAAGGTTTCAGGGTTGTATACATAAGTACTGTAGTTTCTCTCTGCTACCATATAACATATTCCCTTTCCCTTTCCCTTTCCCTCTCTCTCTTTTCCGTTGTCCCATCTTTGCTTTACCCCCTCCCAATACAGTGCAGCACCCTTCTCCCACATCTCCCCTCTCTCTGTGTCTCTCTTTGTCTCTCTCTCTCTCTGTCTCTGGACATATCCGGATGGTATTTATCTCCAGACGTGTCCCGATGAGGGGTTTCTCTCCAGTCAGCTTGGCTACAGACGCATCCGGGCAGTGTTTGTCTCCGGACATGTCCAGACGGTGTTTGTCTGTGGGTGGTATTTATAGTATGACTGGTAGAAAATGGATTTCAGACATTATTTTATTTCCATCTTCACTGTTATTTGATGCAGAATCATTTTGATGAGACACTATGAATTGTAATTAATGCTCCACCGCACGTCTGCCTTCCCTTCCTCATCTTTCTCATCTCTCTCAACTCCCCCTCCCCATCCCTCCCCTCCCTCATCTCCCGTCCCTCTCCGCCTCCTCTCTCTCTCCTCCTCCCTCCTCCTCTCTCCCGGTCCCTCCTCCTCTCTCCCGCTTGCCCCCTCCCTCCTCTCTGCCTCCTTTCTCTCTCTGCCTCCTTTCTCTCTCTGCCTCCTTTCTCTCTCTGCCTCCTTTCTCTCTCCCCCTCCCCTCTCTCCCCCTCCCCTCTCTCCCCTCCCCTCTCTCCCCCTCCCCTCTCTCCCCCTCCCTCCCCTCCCTCTCACTCTCTCCCAGATCACTCAGTATTCCTGTTAGCGAAGCGAAGGGTGGTATTTGCAAGTGATCAATAAAACATTCCACAAGAGTAGTCACTCGTTCGTGAAAATTTTGGCTCAATCCGACAAGTGATTGCGGAGAAAAATACTAAAGTTCTGTGCAGACAAACAAAACAAACAGACAGACAAACAAGCAGTCATAGACTGGTACTTACGAAATCGTCAACGTCACCTCTGATCTTGTCTCATGAAATCTGTCTCTTGAGATTCACCTCACCTCACTTCACCTCACTTCACCTCACGGATGTTTCACCTCACTGTGACCTTGACCTTTGACCGCTTTTGACCAAAATCTAATCAGTGCCAGCCACCACCCTCCTGAATCACGTGGTGTAATTTGACATTGGTAGCTTCTTCTGTTCTCGAGTTATCGTGCCGACAAACAAACAAACAAACAAACAAGCAGTCATAGACTGGTACTTACGAAATCGTCAACGTCACCTCTGATCTTGTCTCATAAAATCTGTCTCTTGAGATTCACCTCACCTCACTTCACCTCACTTCACCTCACGGATGTTTCACCTCACTGTGACCTTGACCTTTGACCGCTTTTGACCAAAATCTAATCAGTGCCAGCCACCACCCTCCTGAATCACGTGGTGTAATTTGACATTGGTAGCTTCTTCTGTTCTCGAGTTATCGTGCCGACAAACAAACAAACAAACAAACAAGCAGTCATAGACTGGTACTTACGAAATCGTCAACGTCACCTCTGATCTTGTCTCATAAAATCTGTCTCTTGAGAAGGTAGCGACGCAAACCAGAAGTTTCTTCGATGATTCTGCACCAAACAATCAAAAATCGAATGTTTTGGATGTTTGACCTCACTGTGACCTTGACCTTTGACCGATTTTGACCAAAACCTAATCAGAACTAGCCACCACCCTCCTGAATCACGTGGTGTAATTTGACATTGGTAGCTTCTTCTGTTCTCGAGTTAACATTTTTTGGATGTTTGACCTCTCTGTGACCTTGACCTTTGACCAATTTTGACCAAAATCTAATCAGCGCTAGCCACCACCCTCCTGAATCACGTGGTGTAATTTGACATTGGTAGCTTCTTCTGTTCTCGAGTTAACATTTTTTGGATGTTTGACCTCTCTGTGACCTTGACCTTTGACCGATTTTGACCAAAATCTAATCAGCGCTAGCCACCACCCTCCTGAATCAAGTGGTGTAAGTTGACATTGGAAGCTTCTTCCGTTCTCGAGTTATCATTTTTTGGATGTTTGACCTCACTGTGACCTTGACCTTTGACCGATTTTGACCAAAATCTAATCAGCGCTAGCCAGCACCCTCCTGAATCACGCGGTGTAATTTGACATTGGTAGCTTCTTCCGTTCGAGTTATCTGTACCAAACCATCAAAAATCGAATATTTGACCTCACTGTGACCTTGACCTTTGACCGATTTTGAGCAAAATCTAATCAGCACTAGCCATCACACTCCTGAATCACGTGGTGTAATTTGACATTGGTATCTTCTTCCGTTCTCGAGTTATTGTGCCAACAAACAAACAAACAAACAAAAAGCAGTCATAGACTGGTACTTACGAAATCGTCAACTTGACCTCTGACCTTGTCTAAAAAAAGCTGTCTCGAGAGAAGGTAGCGACGCAAACCAGAAGTTTCTACGATGATTCTGTACCAAACCATCAAAAATCTAATGTTTTGGATGTTTGACCTCACTGTGACCTCGACCTTTGACCGATTTTGACCAAAATCTAATCAGTGCTCGCCACCACCCTCCTGAATCACGTGGTGTAATTCGACATTGGTAGCTTCTTCCGTTCTCGAGTTATCTGTACCAAACCATCAAAAATCGAATATTTGACCTTGATGTGACCTTGATGTGACCTTGACCTTTGACCGATTTTGACCAAAATCGAATCAGCACGAGCCAGCACCCTCCTGAATCACGTGGTGTAATTTGACATTGGTAGCTTCTTTCGTTCTTGAGTTATCGTGCCTACAAACAAATAAACAAACAAACTAACAAACAAACATACAAACAAACAGAAACGGAAATCATCAATAAACTTACGAAATCTTTAGATTTCGTAACTAACAAACAAGCAGTCAGAGACTGGTACTTACGAAATCATCAACTTCACCTCTGACGTTGTCTCATAAAATCTGTCTCTTGAGAAGGTAGCGACGCAAACCAGAAGTTTCTTCGATGATTCTGCACCAAACCATCAAAAATCGAATGTTTTGGATGTTTGACCTCACTGTGACCTTGACCTTTGACCGATTTTGACCAAAATATAATCAGCGTGAGCCATCACCCTCCTGAATCACGTGGTGTAATTTGACATTGTTAGCTTCTTCCGTTCTCGAGTTAACATTTTTTGGATGTTTGACCTCACTGTAACCTTGACCTTTGACCGATTTTAGACCAAAATTTAATCAGCGCGAGCCATCACCCTCCTGAATCAGGTGGTCTAATTTGACATTGTTAGCTTCTTCCGTTCTCGAGTTATCGTGCCTCCAAACAAACAAACAAACAAACAGAAACGGAAGTCATCAATATACTTACGAAATCTTTAGATTTTGTAAGTAACAAACAAGCAGTCATAGACTGGTACTTACGAAATCGTCAACTTGATCTCCGACCTTGTCTAATAAAAGCTGTCTCTAGAGAAGGTAACGACTCAAACCAGAAGTTTCTACGATGATTCTGTACCAAACCATCAAAAATCGAATGTTTTGGATGTTTGACCTCTCTGTGACCATGACCTTTGACCGATTTTGACCAAAATCTAGTCAGCGCTAGCCATCACCCTCCTGAATCATGTGGTGTAATTTGACATTGGTAGCTTCTTCCGTTCTCGAGTTATAACTTTTTTTTTGGATGTTTGACCTCACTGTGACCTTGACCTTTGACAGATTTTGATCAAAATCTAATCAGCGCTAGCCATCACCCTCCTGAATCATGTGGTCTAATTTGAGATTGGTCGCTTCTTCCGTTCTCGAGTTATAACTTTTTTTTGGATGTTTGACCTCACTGTGACCTTGACCTTTGACAGATTTTGATCAAAATCTAATCAGCACTAGCCAGCAACCTCCTGAATCACGTGGTGTAATTTGACATTGGTAGCTTCTTCCGTTCTCGAGTTATCGTGCCTACAAACAAACAAACAAACAAACAAGCAGTCATAGACTGGTACTTACGAAATCGTCAACTTGACCTCTGACCTTGTCTAATAAAAGCTGTCTCTCGAGAAGGTGGCAACGCAAACTAGAAGTTTCTACGATGATTCTTTATTAAACCATCAAAAATCGTAACATCGACCGAAGAAAAAATCTCCATTTCTCCAAACAATTAAACCTTTACGTAACTCAACGACGCGTCTGCTCGAGCGCACTGCATCATGGGATGACCCGTGACGTGTCGAGTGAAATATTTTTTATACAATCTTAAAACATCTCCAAAACATCCGATTTTTACCAGAATTTCAACAACCGAGTTTTAAGCGTCCTAAGCGATCGCAAAAACCGAAGACAAAGTTAAAATCGAAGTTAAAACGAACTCGTAACGTCGAGCGAAGCAAAAATACTCCATTTCTCCATGTGAATTTACGGAATTATGTTTGACCTCACTGTGACCTTGACCTTTGACCGATTTTGACCAAAATCTAACCAGCACTAGCCATCACCCTCCTGAATCACGTGATGTAATTTGACACTGGTAGCTTCTTCCGTTCTCGAGTTATCATTTTTTGGATGTTTAACCTCACTGTGACCTTGACCTTTCACCGATTTTGACCAAAATCTAATCAGCACTAGCCATCACCCTCCTGAATCATGTGATGTAATTTGACATTGGTAGCTTATTCCGTTCTCGAGTTATCGTGCCTACAAACAAACAAACACACACACAAACACACACACAAACAAACAAACAAACAAACAAGCAGTCATAGACTGGTACTTACGAAATCGTCAACTTGACCTCTGACCTTGTCGAATAAAAGCTGTCTCTCGAGAAGGTAGCGACGCAAACCAGAAGTTTCTACGATGATTCTGTACCAAACCATCAAAAATCGAATGTTTGACCTCACTGTGACCTTGACCTTTGACCGATTTTGACCAAAATCTAATCAGCACGAGCCATCACGCTCCTGAAACACGTGGTGTAATTTGACATTGGTAGCTTCTTCCGTTCTCGAGTTATCATGCCTACAAACAAACAAGCAAACACACAAACAAACAAACAGAAACACACCGCAGGTTGGTCGGTGGTCTTTCTGTCTTCTACCGACTCCTCTCCAGCCTTGCCCCCCCTTGCTCTCTCTGCGATTTGTCCCCACCACATTTCCACAGGGCGCTCAAGGTCCGCCAACAACCCCCTTCTGGTAAAACTACCAAAATCACGAATCACTGCTCATCTTCACTCTTTCATTCCTCTTTTTTCCCGCCTTTGGAATAAACTTCCTCACTCTATTCTTTCCCATTCTTCCCTCCAGGGTTTCAAAACAGCTGTTCACCACCACCTCTTATCTTCCCCCATCCAAATCCTCGATCTTTTCTACCCCCGGTAATCCACCCAAGCCCACTTCCTTCAATTCTCCTGCTTTCCTTCCTGAAAGTCCCTGTAATGTCCATCTTCTCTTCGCCATGTTCCCCGTCCCATCCCCATCCCTCTCCCTTCCACAGTTCACCTAATGTGTCTGTTCCCCACTGTTTTGTCCCTTCCACTCCCGCCCCTCTTGTCTCATGTCTCCTTGCTGTGAGTTGTGTGTTAGCTCTCATACGAGCCTCGACCAAGGTATACAAAAAAAAAAAAAAAAAAAGTCATCAATATACTTACGAAATCTTTAGATTTCGAAAGTAACAAGCAGTCATAGACTGGAACTTACGAAATCGTCAACTTGACCTCTGACCTTGTCTAATAAAACCTGTCTCTAGAGAAGGTAGTGGCGCAAACCAGAAGTTTCTACGATGATTCTGTACCACACCATCAAAAATCGAATGTTTTGGATGTTTGACCTCAATGTGACCTTGACCTTTGACCGATTTTGACCAAAATCTAATCAGCACTAGGCACCACCCTCCTGAATCACCTGGTGTAATTTGACATTGGTAGCTTCTTCCGTTCTCGAGTTATCTGTACCAAACCATCAAAAATCGAATATTTGACCTCACTGTGACCTTGACCTTTGACCGATTTTGACCCAAATCTAATCAGCGCTAGCCATCACCCTTCTGAATCATGTGGTGTAATTTGACATTGGTAGCTTCTTCCGTTCTCGAGTTATAACTTTTTTTTGGATGTTTGACCTCACTGTGACCTTGACCTTTGACCGACTTGACCAAAATCTAATCTGCACGAGCCATCATGCTCCTGAAACACGTGGTGTAATTTGACATTGGTAGCTTCTTCCGTTCTCGAGTTATCATGCCTTCAAACAAACAAGCAAACACACAAACAAACAAACAGAAACGGAAGTCATCAATATACTTACGAAATCTTTAGATTTCGAAAGTAACAAGCAGTCATAGACTGGTACTTACGAAATCGTCAACTTGACCTCTGACCTTGTCTAATAAAAGCTGTCTCTAGAGAAGGTAGTGACGCAAACCAGAAGTTTCTATGATGATTCTGTTCCAAACCATCAAAAAATCGAATGTTTGACCTCACTGTGACCTTGACCGTTGACCGATTTTGACCAAAATCTAATCAGCGCTAGCAATCAGCCTACTGAATCACGTGGTGTAATTTGACATTGGTAGCTTCTTCCGTTCGAGTTATCTGTACCAAACCATCAAAAATCGAATATTTGACCTCACTGTGACCTTGCCCTTTGACCGATTTTGACCAAAATCTAATCAGCACGAGCCACCACCCTCCTGAATCACGTGCTGTAATTTGACATTGGTAGCTTCTTCCGTTCTCGCGTTATCGTGCCTACAAATAAACAAACAAACAAACAGAAACGGAAGTAATCAATATACTTACGAAATCTTTAGATTTCTTAAGTAACAAATGGACCCAATGCAATATCATCTCCTTTGGTGAGGGTAACAAGAGAACAAGAGGGATGTAGATGTAGCATTTCATCGAAGGCTTGAGTAGAGAACATTAATTGATATGATGATTCTAAAGATTAGTTAAACGTGAAAAAATTAGCATAAAACTTGTTTTTCTTTCACTTTTTACTATGTCGCTGAAACTTCCACCCTCACCCTCAACATCTCACCCACAGCCCTCACCCTCTTGGAAATTCAAACACCTCATCTAAAGCTAGACAAGCAAAGTGTGATAACTCTGGTCGTGCACCCAAATGTTGAACACCTACTGGTGGAGGTCAATGATTCCACAGTGCCTTTCACAAATTGTAGGCCATTGTGTGGCAGTGCACTGGCCAAATTGCAAATTTACGTCTAACCTGTAGCGTCCTGCAACAGAACGGCTACCTGTCCAGAGTTGGCTCTCAGCAACATAAACTGCTGCAGAAAACTGATGCTCCGGAAACAGAGTATGGTCATCCATGATAGGATAATGGTCACACATGGTGACGATTAGCAAACTGCCATTAACCTTCAATGACCCTGCAGTCAAAAACTGCCAAAAGCCAAAATTGGATGCTCAGTCTGTGAATATATATAACAGAATCATGTCGATAATAAGTTCGTCTTTTTGGTGTCCCCATCTGAGTCCTCATCTCCTGATGCTGTGACAACAGGTTTAATCTGTCCATACTCTATTAATCTGTCCATTGTCTGCTCACGAATGCCACCAGTCACCCGAATTGTAGGGGATAAGGTTACCCCTATCTCTCAATTGTACACTCGTACAATGTATACTAACGTCTACTTTCAAAAAAATTCCTGCACTGGATATACGTATATGTACATGAGAGGCCGTAGGGCTGTCCGGACATGGTGCATTCAACGAAGACCAGCATAAGTCCCAGACTGTTAATATTATAAATTTTTTTTTAAGATTTCGGTAAACGTGTACCATGCTGCGAGAAAATGGGTCCAGATGTTGAGCGTCTCATTGTTGAGCTGGAAAAGGCTGAGGATGCAGTCCGTTATTGAACTCCTTGGAGATCTGTAGCCAGATATAATGCTCTCCTCCCAAAAATCCTGCAACAGTGGAATGTATTGTCCTGCAACAAAAGCTGCTCAGATTATGATTTGTTTGCAATTGTGCAATTGTAATGAACTATTGGGCACAAACTGCAAACCTAGATGTATCCAATATAATAATATTATTCCTCACAGGTTATTAAAAAACAATACAGATAAGTTTTGATAACCAATCAAATTGGATGCTTTTTTTTTCTTTTTCTTTATTGGTCACAATTATTCCCACTATGTGGGGCAAGCTAGCGTAAGTTTTTGGTCGAGGTCATTCATGAACCGGGTGATCCGGCCTGAGGTTCGACAATGTAGATGACAGCAGGACTTCGCAATTTGTTCAGGGTGTTGACGATAACTCACTTACTCTTTGTGAAGGACACTGTAGGATCTTTAACATCCATCAACTAATGTTAGCAGATGGGACGTCCAGTTTACCATCCATCCGAGGGATGGCATACACCTCTTCCTACCTGTGAGACACCAGGACGAGAGTTTTGGGCTGACTCCATATTCGAACCCAGGCTCTGACAGCACAGAGGTACCTACAACGTGAGTATGTCTATTAAGTACCTTCAACAACATGAGTACATCTATTATGTATTAGAATATAGTTGTTGCTGTGAAGGTGCTCTTTCCACAGATGTGGTAAACCACTTTTGACCCCAATAATACCAATTTTGGGGTCTAAATTATCAAATTTAGTCAATTATTTCACTTTAGCAATTCACCTTCTATACTTTAGCAACTTGAACTTTAGCAACTTTAGCAACTTTACATTCGATTCCGAGCCATAGGGTGGGGAAAGAGCACGTCATTCTGCAAAAGCATAATGCATGCTCTAAACTAGAAGGGCACTCAGTAGAGTGCATACCACCACCCTGTAATGCCTGATCCAAGAGAGCATATCAGGCCCAATACATTTTTGAAATATCATGTTATACAGCACTATATTGTTTTTGGCCATATCTCTCAATGGTGAAGAATTACTTTGAAAATGTAATAATTCTCGGATCGAGATCCAGATTCAGATCTTCAACAAAATCGAATCAATTCGTCCTTGTGAATCACCCAACCTGTCCACCAAGTTTCGTCCGAATCCATCCACAACTTTTTGAGATATCTTGTACACAAACAAACAGACCAACAGACAAACAAACAGAAAGGGGTGAAAACAACCTCCTTCACCTCCAGTGGCAGAGACAAAAACAGATCATTTGTTGACCTGTAGATAAATAAATGGAACCTTGTCAGCCAGCACGATTTGTCAGATATCGTTATGGTTCCTTCAGTCTTTCACGTATTGTAGGTGAGTTATCACCAGAACTCTGCAACAAATTGCAAATTTCTACCACCTCCAGTTGAACGTCAGGCCTGACCAACAGGTTCAGTAAAGATTTGGGCCAAAAACTTACCCCCACCAACCCCCCAGATAAATAAATGGAACAAAAACTTCAGCACTTCCCACTCGTATTCATAGGGATCACCCTTCCTTGACCAACCTTTGGAACTTCGTGGATTTCCATCAGGCGAGGAAGTTTCACGCTTAGCATTGCAGCTGCGAAAGATGCATTTGAACCTCGCCGTAGCTGTCACATTGCCAAACATTTGAAGTGAGACACAAACAAGTTTATCTTGAGGTTAACAAGCAGAATATTGTTGGCATTGACATTACGATGCATGATCCAAAATTTCCAAATGAGACACCTTATGACACCTTAACAGAGAGGAAAAAAAAAACAACTTTACGCTGAGCAAAAGTTGCATTCTTCACATGGTTATTGTAAATCGCTCATTGTATCTGCAGCTGATGCTTCAAAGTTTGCAATCTCAAAGAGTTTTACAAACTGTTTTATTTACTTTTTACATACCCATTCATTCCTCCATTTTGAAAATGTTTCTGCAGCAATGTCCTCCTGAATTCCTGATCTCTGGCAACAAACTTAACCAATTTGAAGCTTGTGTACACGAACTCGTTTAACCTTCGTTGTAATTGATATTAAACCGTTTTCCTACTCAAGGCCCTAGGACAGTAGCATGACTGCACCACTAAATCCTGATTAGAATAAAAAAAGAAACTCAAAACCGAGAGATTTTACATATTTGCAACGTCTGTGCCGAAATGACATTCAATTCAAGCATTCACTCGTTTATTCATTCTCTCCCTTGTGATGCCACAAGAGGGTGCTCGTTTCCAGCAGATATGCAACGTTTTTGCAACGTTATTTGAATATGCTATTTGGGTTCAAACGTCGTGGCAACGTTTCAAAACGTTACAAGAACATTACATGTTTGCTGAGTTATCCCACTGGTCTATTGTGACACTACTAGAGGGTTAGTTAATTACCAACTAGAACTAGAATTAACAGCTCATTGCCCCCACTGTCCACAAAGGTCCGCCGAGAGGCTACTCCTTGCCACAATGTCTATTTTGATGCCACTAGATGTGCTCCTTGCCACACTGAACACTGCAATGCCATTAGTGGCTGCTCCTTATCCCACTGTCCATTTTGATGCCACTAGATGTGCTCCTTGCCACACTGAACACTGTAATGCCATTAGTGGCTGCTCCTTGTCCCACTGTCCATTTTGATGCCACTTGATGTGGTCCTTGTCACACTGAACACTGTGATGCCATTAGAGGATGCTACAATTGTGTCACTGTGGCTTGGAATACTTAGATTATAAAATAATTCACCTGGTGTTGGCTTAACAATTAAAGTGGCTGGCTGAAGGTCTTAGGGTCCTGATTTTGAGCCCCTGTCATTCCGTTAGCATAACACCATGTGGTTGACTCAGCGTGTCATCCTTCTGAGGTCAGCAACACACGAGTACCAGCTTATGAGGAAGAATGAGCCATTCGTATATCCTGCATCAGACTGGCGACTCGTCCAGGATTGTGCCCCCTCGCCAATGCAAAAACGGTCATTGCAGCCCCTATGCAGTTGAAGACTAAAAGTGGTATTCTTCTTTCTCTTCTTCATCAGTATGGCCAGTGTTGCATTAATCAGGCACGTCTCATAATGATAATAGTTGTTTGGATGTGATACAAATTACAATTATGAATTGATATTTCAAACTTGCTTCAATACCTCTACTAAAACCTACTCTGATGTGATGTATTGACATTTTCAACTGTCACCAAACCCAAGACTTCAACAGTCATCCTAGGAAGCCACTGGGTGCTCAAAGAAGTGTACACTGGACCTCATATGTCATCCCATGAAGCAACAACACATTTACAGTTACGATTGTAAAGAAAGCCCTCATCATTTTTTGGGCAACCCTCTAAATCGGGGTACAAGCCATATCAGCGAGATTACATTGTACAGACTCCTCAGATGAAGTTGCACTTGGTAAAAACGAATACACTAGCAGTGGCAAGCACCTGTAATCCGGCCACTCGGAGCCTAGAATTGGAGAATCGCTTGAGGATGGAAGCTCATGCTAGACGGCACGAATCAGCCTGGCTGATACGGCAGCACCCAACCCAGATTGTGAGGTCAGGCCAGATAAGATTTGTGACTTGCTACAAGTATCATGTAAAACCTGTACTAACCTGTTCATGTTCGAGTGTCGGTGACTAAACCGGCTCCCCCCACCAAGTCACCCTGATGTGGAGGGTGTGTGGACATGGACACACAGCAGGATTAAATACAAAACCTGCCAAAGGGTGGAGGAGCTCCTTGTGAGCCAATTGCCATCCATACCTGGTGCCCAACTGTATCTGCGGACATCCTCCTGCAGTGAGATACCTTTCCTAGGAGATTCGTCGCAGGATTTGCACTCCGGCTACAATAAAAACACTTTACTCCACAAAAATACACCAAGTGGTGTTTGGTGGGTTGGTGCTGAGGTGACATCCACCAGACAGAGGTCCCCCGGGTTAAGCTGAGGTGCCCCCTTCAGGTGGGTGCTTGGAATGTCCTATTCCTAAGAGATGGGAATCTACCTGGGGTATGGCCAGTTAGAGGCCTTGGAATACAGGCGGAAAGTGGACACAGTGATGTGCATTGTGCATGCTTCCCATGTATGTATGTATAAAACAATACATCTCATACACTTGATAACAAAATCGCACTCATGTCAAAAGGAAGCTGTTCCGTTTGGCATTATAAATATCACATCAGCAAAGCTGAGAACCGAACGAAACCCATGAGAATTGCCCTTTAGAATCCTCCAGAACTCATCAGGATTACCTTTGGAATCAAAATCTAATCAAATCGTCCTTGGATACTTACGAATCATCCCACCAAATTTCATGCAATTCGGTTCAATACTTTCTGAGTTATGCGAATAACAAACAAACACACATATTCACAAATAAATAAATACACAGCGACCAAAACATAACCTTTCGCAAGTGAAATCCTTCAATACAGCGCGTGTGGTGAATCAAATGAGTACACTAATGTTAAAATATGCAATTTATGCTTTTTCAGTTGAAAAACAATTAAAAAGCGTACTTAATATTTGAAATGTAAAAATCTTGTTATTATTGTGATAAGCACCTTTATATATAACAGAAGGAATGAAATTGTTCGATACAGCGTGGCAGGAGGCCGCAAAAGAATGATTGTAACTAAATTTCAACTACTAATGCATGACAAAACACTTGTTTATGGCTAATATTAAAGAGAATGATGGCATAAGAAGACCTTAGCTTTCTGCGTTCGGCGCGAAATGCCATGGTGGATGGAAATGACGTCTTTCGTTCGTTCGTTCGTACATGAGGGGAGCGTTTCTTTGTTTTTTTCCGTCAAGCAATAAATTAAATGGTTTTCACATCTATAACACATTCGTTTCACGAATTTCCATTGAAATACTCGGGTATTTCCGTCAATTGTCGCCATTTCCGTTGAGGTTACGCACTGCATCTACCGAACGGCCGTTATTGGCTGTCTTGAGGCACGTGGGGGGGGGGGACACCGGAACCACCAGAGACGTGGTCGACGACGCTGGGGACATTTCAAACTCGGTGCAATTGTATACAGCCCATGCGCTGTAATAAAATGTGCCAATTGTGTTATTATTTATTTATTTTATCTTTACAGGATCTGAGGCTCGTGGTGGAGCTGTGACACAAATCACGCACACTCATCAGGGCCAGATTTAGACATGTGGTGGCCCCTGGGCAGCCTTCAGTAATGGAGGCCCACCCTACCTTAGAATACTAAAAAGGTGACAAGA